>NW_022900941.1:30044142-30078454 GCF_012274545.1 Fukomys damarensis | reverse complement strand
ACAAAAAAAAAAAAAAAAAAAAAACGAAAGGTACTTAAACAAATATATGTCCATAGTAGCATCATTCACAATAGCCTAAAGGCAAAAACAACCCAAAATGTCCATAAATGAAGGAATGAATGAACGCATAAACAAATTGTGACAGTTACAATCCAATATTATGCACATTAAAAGTAACAAATTATAGATACACTACTACATGGATAAACCTTAAAAACACTGTAAGTGAAAAAAAAAGGGCCAATAATTCAATAGAAAATTTGGTGAAAGGACATGAGTAACCCTTAAATATATGTGAGATGATGCTTTCATTATAGTAGAAATTAAAGCTAAAAATTAAAGATGTTAATTTTTCTCCACTCAGAACAACAAATATAGTATTTCAAAGTTTCAAAACTGTGCTGGTGAGTCTGGGTAGCAATGGACATTCAAATATTATTGGTAAAAGATGCTGAGCATGGTGATGCATGCCTGTAACCCCGAGCACTCAGGAGGTGAGACAAGAGGATTCCTATGAGTTCAAGGCCAGTGTAGGCTATCCAGTGAATTCAAGGAAGCCTGAACTACATAACAAGCCCCTATTTCAGTACTGGGGATCGAACCCAGGATCTTGTGCTTGCCAGACAGGCATGGCACATCCTGAGCTACATCCCTGGATGTGAGCCCCTATTTCAAAAAAACCAAAAAACCGACAAAACAGAAAGCCAATCATTACCATTCTGTTAATTCCCACCAAATTTTTAAGTGCATTTATCCTCTAATTCAGTAACCTAATTTTGGGAAAGTTTTCAGGCTATAAGTTCATTGTTTTAGCAAACAATGGACTATTGACTAAGAATGGCCAGCAACATGTTTTTATAAGGCTACATGGTAAGAGCTCAAACAACTCACAACTTTTATTTTTTTTTTTTTTGGTACTGGGGATTGAACTCGGGTCCTTGTGCTTGCAAGGCAGGTGATGGAACCACTGAGCTACATCCCCGGCCCCTCACAACTTTTAAATTGCACACCATTCTGAGTAGCACGATGAAATCTCATGCCGTACCCACCTCCACTGCCCAGGATATCAATATGATCCTGTGCACCCATGTTGTATAGCTGGCTTCTAGGGTACTCTACCCATCCTGGTTTTCAGGTCAACTGTCATATTGTTACAATACTTGTGTTCAAGTAACTGATTTTTTTTTGCGGTACTGGGGATTGAACTCAAGACCTTGTGCTTGCAAGATGGGTGCAGCACCATTGAGTTAAATCTCCAGCCCCTGTGATTTTAATAATAACCTCAATAATTGTTTTATTATTTGTTATTGTTGTTAACCTTATTGTTCTTAATTTATAAGTTCAACTTTATCATAGCTATAGATGCATGTATAGGAAAAGCAGTATATGTAGTCATCCACATGTATGAATTTCATATCCTTGGATTCAACCGTGGATTGAAAATACTTGAAAAATATTGTCAAAGTACTGAACATGTAGATTTTTTCTTGTAATTATTCCCTAAATGATAGAGTATAACAACTGTCTCCATGGCATTTAGTATATAAATAATCTAGAGATGACAAGAGTGTATTCAGGAGGACATGCATAGATACCATGCCTTTTATATAAGGGACCTGAGCATCTATGGATTTTGATATCCACAGTATTCTGGAACTATTTTCTTGTGGATACAGAAAGATGACTAGTATAAAAGCTTCCACACTGTCCTTGATTTCACGCATCCACTGAGGGTCTTAGCTACATCCCCCAAGGATAAGGGGACACTACTGTACTACAGTTATAACTCTACAACTGGAAGGGGCATCTTGACAGCTGATGCCGAGGGAGGATGGAAACCTCTAGCACTGGCAACGAATGCACACTTCAAAAGTGCTGACAGGGCCAGGGATTTGGCTCAGTGGTTCTGCTGCCTGCCTCGCAAGTGCAAGGACCCGAGTTTGATCCCAGGTACCCCCCGCCCCCAAAATGTGCTGTCAGCACCACCTTGGAGAAACAATTCTCTGAGCACGTTGTTCTGGAAGTGATTTGGGGAATTCAGAATGCTTGACATGGGAAGGTGTGAGGCATATTTAAGCATTGCTGAAGATATCTTAACCATGTTTTAAATCTGTAACGAGCTGCCAAAACAGAACTACTGTTATTTTTATTTTTGTTTATTTATTGGTACCGGGGATCAAACTCGGGTCCTTGCACTTGCGAGGCAGGTGCAGGAACCACTGAGCTAAATCCCTGGTCTTACTTATTGTACTTTTAAAAACTCAAAAGCTTAAAGGGGCAGGAAGAGCATTTGTTATAGGAAATTCTTCATAATTCACATGATTTCTAGTGGCCACAGAGCTTGCTCAGTGGGAGGGATTCTCTGTATTCCCATGGAGCTAATGAGACAGGGAAAATAATTTAATTCCCTTATTTGACAACTAAGGAAATAAACTTTGAGCCTCTCAATAAATTAGTTCACTGTCACAACTACAAAACAGAAAAATTAGTCATTCCCAACCATAGCTTCTGTGGTGAGCTTATGAACAAGTAATAAAAAGCCAACTACGCAAGCAAAAAAAAAAAAAAACCTAACCACAAAATACTGGTATCCTGAATCATTTTGAGAGATTTTGATTCAATCAGCTTGGGATGAGTGAGACCATGCTCCCCCGCCGCGTGGGTACTAGGGATTGAACCCACATCCCTAGCTTTTTGTAAAAAATTTGAGACAAGAGTCTAGCTAAGTTGCCCAGTGGGGCTTGCACTGTGATCCTTCTGCCTCACCCTTACAGAGTGCTGGGATTATAGGCATGCACCACCACTGGTTCACATCTGTATTTTTAAATGCTCTACCAGGTGCTGACAGCCAGGAGTACTGGATAGGATTTGTGCTCAAGCTTTCTGACCTGTGTCCTTTATGCTTTTTAAGTGCTGTTAATATTCATCATTACCTGGGTTTCCTTACCAACTCAACTCTCTCTTCTCTGAAACATGCACTCTGCTGCACAGCTCTTTGTGGGAAAGGAGCTCCTCTTGGATAACCAGATTCTCCACCTCACTGCCCTCTCACTCTGCCCCCACCTCAGCCTGGCCACCCAGATGCTGAGTTCGTATTGTTCACACTTGCTTATTTTCAGTTGTTTCTACAAAGGTGTTGGTGCTGCTGCTGACAATCTTACTGCCCTTGCCAATACAACCTGCTCAACATCCAGGCCTTCAGTTCATGATTTACAAAACAGTAGAACGTCTGCACTAAGGTACTTTGAATTGTCTTTCTAAAAATGGGTGTCTTTCTAACTATGGGGGTAAAGAGTTAACCTAAAGCCTGAGATGGGAGAAGACTTGACAGTGGTAGTGGAATGAAATTATCCAATTACAAGCACGTGGGAGACACACGCACGGGTGGCGGTGGTTTGTCTCCTGCAATCAATGCCTCTGTATAATTAATTCCCTCCCCTAAGTGCACCAAAGGCCAGTGACCTTCTTCTAACCACTACAATATGGCAAACATGAAGACATTTGGCAACTATATGTAATATATTCCCTAATCATTCAACTGAATTTATTGGACTGTGTTTCGGGTCCTCCATATAAACAACCTCCAGCCTTGTAGTCAATGGTTAGATGAGGCCTCCCAAAGGGCCTCTTGGACCTCTGAAGAGTCCAAGCAGCAGAAATGCTCTCCACTGCTGGCTTTGAAGCACACTGCTATGCATTCTGTAGCCATAAGGGAGTCATGTTGCAATTCCAGACTGGAAGTGGGGCCTTTCTCACCTGAGCCACTACATGAGAACGCAGCCCAGCCAGCACCTTGATTTCAGCCCCATGCTAGATTCTTAATTTACAGTGGTATTTATGTTAAGCTTGAATTATTTTTTACTCAGCAGTGTAAAATATAGATGTTCTATGCTGAAAGCTGAAATCCTGCAGTGTGGCTAAGTGGAATTTGGGCTCACTTGAGTCACTGACAAAATCTAGTTATTGCAATGAGAAGAGCATCTGACAGGTATTACAATGCAGGAGCTGTGTGTCCGTGAGCTCCAGTAGTCCTGGAACAAAGGAGAGGAAGGTCAGCGTTCTTATACTCACTCAAGGCTAGACTTTCAACACTGTGAAGTAAACATTACTGCCCTAGAATGTGCTGTTCATAAAATCAAATTTGTATACTGAAGGTGAAGACATTTTCTGCTATGACAAGACTCCACATGTGGCTGTTATCTCCTAGCTATGCTAAAATTTAAACCTCTGAAGTAGTTCTTCCTTCAGACAGACAAGAACTGGAGAAGCAGCTGCAGGAAGGCAGAGTCACTGACTTGGTACTGATTCTTTTAAATGGTGCTAGTGAGTCAATGGATACTGGCAATGGCATGAAAGGTGACTTCTGGGAAGCTAGAGAGTCACTAGGGGAAGACAGCCACCTGGGGAGGTGGTGGGAGCGGGGTAGATCTTTATGGTACTGGAGTTGGCGGAGAGCTTAGTGATCATCTATTTCTACCCATTCACTGAATGACACAGGTTTGGGGATAAGAATACCGGAGAAGGGATTAAAACCCAGCTCAACAAACTCTCGCTACCACGCTGTATTGTCCCTCTCTCAATTGTTTCCCCATTGCTCAGACTTCGGGTCCTCCATATATACAACCTCCAGCCTTGTAGTCAATGGTTAGAATTACTACTCATACAAGCTCAGCTACATGACATAATAATCTATCATCAGCCTCGATGACATCAATGCCTTAACAAAAAAGCTCTAGATCAACTGTATGTTCAGCCTTATAACCAATGTCATTAACTTCTTGGAGCAGCCTCGTTTAGTTTCAGGGCCTTGCTCATCCTAAGATGGCGAAACTAACAAAAAGTAACCTCAGCCAAGTCCTGGCCCAGGCTTTGTTCCCATTGCCTTGTGCGGAGAGCTCTGTAGCACAAACTGGCTGGATGTGGCCAGAAGCACTTAATTGGCTGGAAGGAGAAACTGGTTTGGGTTTTTTTGGTGGTCTGGCCTAGGAGCCACAATAACATTTAGCGCACTCAGCGTGGTCGCCAGAGTGGGGAGGCTGTCTTCTAAAGGGGATTTAAACTGCCCAAGCATGTTGTCAGTAAGTTGACTGAGAATCAGAAATCCTTCTATCAAGATTTTTTTTTTCATGTTTAAGATGGGAGGCAGTGGTTAGAAGTGTGGTGACTACCCCAGTTTAATTCCTGTCTTAATTTACAAGCTATGTAGCTCACAGTAAATTACTTCTCTGATTTGCACAATGGGAAAATAATACAACTTCACAGAATTGGTGTGGGAATAAATGAAAAAAATCAAGAAATTTACATGCTCCAGGAGCTGTTACTATGTGGCTGTTAGTGATGAGAAACAGAGTTTAATACAATATAATGTGCAAGATTTCTAAGATATCCTCATCTATTTTAGTATATGTGCTGCCAAAAAGAGCATTATCTTCATCTATTTAGTTTACCAAGTTAAAGGAAAACACTTGTCACAAGTGTATTAACAAAATTTGTTGAAAAGTATAGCATCATATTTGAAATAAGCCATACATACTAGGAGAGTCTGAAATATTATTCCTTACTGTCCCACCCTTCACTTCGTCCCCCAAAATGTATTTGTAATAACACTATGCACAGTTGGCAAATACTGTATTCTCCATTAAGAATTGCCAGAATGTTTTATGTATATTTAAAAATGTCCTCTTCTGAACCATTTGAAAATTATTAAAGAAATTAACTCCTTTAATTTAAAAGCAACCAACCTTCTATCCTTATCAACCTCTAAAGAAACACATTCCCCCAACATTCTAAAAGCCCCAAGTTCTAATACTATTTCCTCAGAAAAACAAATGGTGGTACTGCCCTGTGCATGCAGAGTGCAGAAACAAACTATTCAATTTAATAAATGTTTGAAAAGGACTGCAAAAGTGTGTATGCAAATAAGCAAAATGCCATCCATGAAAGAGTTAAAACCACCAACAGAAAGAAGGAAGGCTTATTTTTTTCTATTTTACTTCAAAAGGATCAAATAAATCGGTCATCAGTCTTTGATCAATGTTTGGATTTGCCACAACCTTCAGAAACTGTACAAAAAGACAGTTTTTTTTTGTTTTACTTATTTATAACAAATTTATCACATAAGGCAAATTGCTTCATGCTTTACTTCAGTAAAATGAGGGGAAAGCTTTCTCTGAAATTGGCACTAAAGTTGTTTTACGTCCTTTATAACAAGAAGATAACATCCAACTATAAGCAGAATGAACACAGTCATAATACATATCAAATAAAAATGATTTCCTTTATATAATCAACAATGAATAACTCCAGAGGTAGTATGGCAGAAATGAGCATGGATCCTATCAGGTCACAACCAATGAGGAAATTAAATTTATTTTTTTCTATGGTTTTGACCATAAATTGCTTTACACATTTAGGATCTGAATAAAAACCACACTCAGCAGAAATCTTGGCCCATTGATTGAACTGACACATCAATTTACAGCTTTCAGGACTGCAGATATAAAAATGTAAAGTATAAAATTATGTTAAGTTTGAAATGGTTTTAATCATATTCATTAAAAATATTTACATTTCCCAGTACTTACTTGACAAAACCCCCTTGCAATATAATTCTACTCTAAACTTTTTATTTATAAAACGAGGCTCATTTATGAGATTTCAATGACCACTGTACTGCAAATTACATTCTGTAAAATATTTTAAGAACTTTTCATATCAAAGGTAGTTTATATTGGATTATCTGAAACCCAATAGTGCCCACAGAAGAGCTTCTTAAATTCTTTTCATTAATGCTTGGAAAGCACTGTGAAAAATGAAAAGTGCTGTTAAGTGCTATCATCTCCCTTAAATTTTCACATACACTGTGTGCACATTGTGAAATAAACACATATGCAGCATGTCCATGTTTTGATATGTATTTTTTATTTCCCTGCAGTTTTCACTTATCAAGAACAAGTAACAGGGAAAGTTGTCTGAACTAGTGCATAAACAAACATTTTGAAACACCACTACACGTATCTAATTTACAAGAACCGTATAAAAAAAGTCACTAAAACACTACACTATGAAGGTGTCCAACGCTTACAGTCAGACTTTTTCCAACCCGTTACTTGCCTTGTAGCCACAGGAAAACTCTCCAAAATTGAAAAGACAATCTTGCCACAACCCTCCCCCCTCCCAACACCTGGGATGGCTCGATATCTAGACTTCCAATAATTATTGCAATGATATAATGCAATACATACCTGGTAAATATCATTTATGTGGTGTGTTACAGTTTTAAAGCCAGTTAAAATGCAGTCTTCGGATAAAATGTAATCTTTGAAAAATTTTCATATCTGCACAGGTTAAATGTGCTAGACACATAATTTTTCCCAGTCCATTTTTTATGTGTAATTTTTTTTATAAACTGGTAATATAAATAGAAATATACATTCAAAATATATGGAAAAGTGAGTTACTACATTAAATTTGCATGTATCGATCCATCCCTTTCCCCTGCACAGTAATAGAAAATACTATTTTGCCTTGAACTTCATATTTGACAGTGAAATGCCACTAAAGTATTTACCAAAAAGTCCATCTAGTCAAATTGTGAAACAAAATGAACCAAGTGAAAACTTTACAGTTCCTTTAGAAAAAAATTACAAGAATTTCATTTCCTAGCTATGAATCTTTAACTTTTTAGACACAAAGTTGGATTTATTTTTACAAGATACAAAATGTAAACATGGCAAAATAAATAGTTAAAACAAGTGATGCAGGATCCCATTTCATGCTCATGATCCCATTAAAGAATTATTTTTTAAAATCCATTCAGTTGCAAATTCAAGTGCAAAAGCATGATGATGAATATCTACTATTCAAGTAACAGAAATAATATTGATGATACAAATAAACTATTTTACAAGGTAGTGATTTTCCCAATTTTACAAAATATACATCATACATGGATCTAACATCCAATATACTGTAGTCCATTTAGGTCCACTGTTACACTCTGTGATCCACAGAGCATCGCCTTTTGCGTTCAGCTGGAATATGAATGACTGCACACCATCCACACAGGTCAAAGCCACATGCTTTAGGTTATGTCACTTCCATAGCTACTGTTGTCTCTGCTATTCCATTTAAACCCAATCTTTCTGGTTCATGGTTCTCTCTATAATAAGGCAAAGAGTAAAATAAATATTAATACTCTCTAAAACACATTACCACTTAGTATGTACAGATGACATTTTATGTAACTCCAACTAAACACGATTTCACAAGATCCTTCCCCATTTTTAACATTTTTCACACAGGAATGAGGAAGCTTTCTTCAGCTAATTTTTCAGATAGGAACGAAGATGTTTTTCTCAGGTCGCAAATTCCACTGATTTCTAATTATTTGATTGTAATTATGTATTTAGGAAAGACAATTTACCTGTTTCTTTAGTGGAAATTAATGATAAATTACTTATGAAATCTGAAACATAGGGAATTTCAAAATTTTTTTTACAACAAATGGAGCATATGCTGCACAAAGAAAATAATCACTAAGAGTACAATTCTGCTTAAATTACCTCCTGCTAGAGTTTAATTCTCTAGGCTTAAGGTCATGGTACTTATTAATCAGTACAAATCAATTCTACTTTAGTATTATCCTTGCATTAGTGTCATTAAAAAAATAAACTCACTCTGAGATACAGTATAGATGTAGAATAGTTTACCTTTTTTTATGGCCTAATACAAAAGAAAACACAAATTTTGAAAACCGTGCATAGAATTAATAATAAAATTTTAATCTAAACTGTGCATAGAATAATAAAATTCTAATCTTTGAAGCTGTCTAAGTCATAAAATAATATAAGAATATTTGAAGCTTCTAAAATACATTCTCATGAAATTGCCATTTGACATTTTCCTGGTTTTATTTTTAATCAATTCTGGCCGTCATTTAAGCATCCTGCTAGGAACTTCAAACAAATAATCAAAGTCACAAAGCTTTATGCTAAACAGATTTTCAAGATCTGTTCAAAGCAAGTCTGTTAATAGGCACTGCTTGAACAGTAAAAATAAGGTCTGTTTCCTCCCACTGGGTAGCCAGCACAAAGGGAGTGAATGGTACTGGACACATACACACACCTTGCTATGCTGCCGATGGCACTACTAGGAGTAACCTTTGGCACTCTGTCCATACTGGCAGCAACTGTGGCAAGTTTTAAGGCTGTTGGCGATGGTGCTGAAGTCCGTGTATTGATATGCACATTGACTGGAGAAACAACACTGACGTTATTGAGGTGCACTGCATTTGTCAGGCAGGAATTGTTCATGGGAAGTGTTTGAGGACTGCTTGTGCACAGCGCTGGGATTAAGTGGTTTGTAGTAGTGTGGCCAACTGTCCTTACAAGTTGCACAGCTGAAATCCCTGGGCTGGATGATAAAGCCATATTGGTGGAGTATAATGTTTTAGAGGTTCCTGAAAGAAAAAAATACATTCAGTTAGTGTCATGGGACATTAATAAAACTCTTAAAAAAAACAGGAGTTTAATAAAAATAAATACAAACATTCCTATTCTAATAAAATATCAAGTTAACTTTCCATATAACAGTCTCTCCAAAGAGAGCTGCTGATCGGCAAGTTCAAGGTACTCACTGGTTGTAATATCAATACTCTCTTGCATAAAAAGGCTTTTCAGAGTACTCTGCCGCCTTTATTTGTGGCAACCTTGGAGGAAAGTACAATAGGATAGATGGAAATGATAGCTAAGTTTCCCTAAGAATTTATAAATGAATGAATATCAGTAAGGATTGACTATCAGGATCTTGGGTAATGTAAAACAACGGAAAATCCTAGGGTTTGAGAGATAGTTGAAGGATTATAGAAACTGAAAGTCTTAGGGTGGGGGTAGAAGGGAACAGACAGGATTTCATACCAACTCTGCATCTCATGAATAATTAATTATCAGAGAAAGTATGTCTACTAATATGTAAAAGTGGGATGGTAACCCTGCGCTCAAAGTTATGTAACAGATGGTTCTGGATTATACTTCACTTTTTTTTTTTCTGGTACCGAGGATTGAACTCAGGCCTTTGGGCTTGTTAGGTAGGCACCAGAACCATTGAGCTAAATCCCCAGCCCTGGATTATACTTCACTTTTAATCAGTGCATGGATTTCATAAAATGTTAGGCAACTGACAGTCTATGGATGAAACAAGGAAGGGTGGAGTGTCCCACAGATGGGTATATCCAGTGTATGGGAGAAAACAATGAATTCTAGAAAAATCACTACATCTTTACACAGATATTCCGAAGAGAACTGATTGCATTTTTGTACATGTTCCCCCCTTGTATATTAAAAACAAAACAAAATCAAACTCAACTGAGTTATAACTTCAATTTCTAGTTTGTATCACTTGTATACTAGTAAGTACTATGCGGAAATTGTAGCCATACCTGAAGGTTGGACAACACCATTTAGGTTGTTGTGGCCAGTATTCTGTTCCTTGGCTATCTCACTGCGACTTGGAACAGGTGCACTGACCACTGCGGATGCAGCAAAGTGGGCGCTGGCTGAGTCAAGTGTTTTAGACATGCAGTCAGAGGTGCTTGAGCCCTATAAAATGGACAAAGTGAAATTCTCAGTTTTTCAGACGTATTTTAAAAAACATATTAAGGAATGGGATGAACCCAAGAGGCTCCCGCCTTCCTAATCCGGAACAGTCACAAGTATTTAGATTAAGAGATCTAGGACTTCATACACTATTTTTGATATATGACGTGGGAAGTGACTAAAAACTAGCAACAATTCTAAGAAGCAGGGTATTAAAAAAATCCAGATAGAACAAATTAATGTTCTATTAATTTTCTTAACAGTATTAATAAATGACTTAAAAAACGTTCGACATCTGATATGATGGGATAAGTAAAATAACAGATAGGACTAACAGTCATTTTTGTCATAATGGAAAAACCTGTTCTGCCCTAGCCTTTAAGTAGGCTAAAAATACTTTAAATCCAAGAGACTCACAAAAAGCAAACACAGTTAAGTTAAATGGTCACTCCTTGATTCTGTATAAAAAACTGGTTGACTGGGGCCAGGGATTTAGCTGAGTGGCTCAGTGTTTGCCTTGCAAACATAAGGACTGTAGTTCGATTCCTGGCACAAACAACAACAACAACAAACAAAAACACAACAACAACAACAAAAAACCTGGTTAACTGTTATGCAAGCCAACAGCACTAGTCTGGCAGCTGGTCCCAGGCCCATTTGGATGTCACAGAAGAGTTAGTTGACAGGGTTTAGAGCCACTGATATTTTCATGGTGTTGGACTCAAGACCTTTAAAGACAATGTACTGACCCCTTTAAAATGAGTTGAACTGCTATGGGTAGATCCTGACCTAAAGTCCACAGAATAACCAAACTAAGACAACTTGTTACCTCAGAAGTACCTTTAGAATTATAGAGTAAGAAGAATTAATGCAAAGTTTATTCTTTTTAGGTGGATCAAACCTTGAAATAATTTCTTGGTTTTTTTTTTGGTCCTGGGGATTGAACTCTGGACCTTGCACTTGTGAGGCAGGCAGCCACACCACTGAGCTAAATCCCTGGCCCCACTTAGTTTTTTTTTTAATGGCTTAAAACAACATAAATTTATTTCTTATACAGTTATAGAGACTAGTTCACACTGAATCTTACAGGGCTTTCATATCAAAGTGTTGGCAGAGTTGCTTCCCCTGATTTTATGTAGTATTTTTATTCTCATCCCTAGTGGCTTTATTTAATGGTGTCTATGAGCAACTTTCCACAGCGACACTTTTTTTTAAATAGAAAATTGTAATTCACAGAGGCAAGGGGGCTATACTACTTACTTAGACCTATTGTATAATTCAAAACAATTACCTATCACCCTGTAAGGCATATCTACACAATACTTAAAGACATGGTTTTGGAAGGCATTTAAAATAATTATATTCTTGAAAAAAATCTGGGGGATGATGGTTGCAACAACACTATTTATATGAATACTCAGCAACCCTTCTAAAAGTAGCAGGTAGTTACTAAAAAATATACATTTTGGCCTTAGTACTTTTAAAAAAAATATTCGGAGACTAGTTAATGAACTAGTCACTTAAAATTGTCTAAATCATTTAAAAAGAAATCTGGGTTAGATTTTCAAAATCAAGAGTGGCAATCAAAAGCTATTTTCTGTGACTTGATTGAAACCAAACAAAACTACATAATTACAAAAAAAGAGGAAGAGACAGCATATAATTAAAAGACAAGTTTACCTGTGCTTTTGGATGTGTCTGTTGCGAGGAATGCTGAGATTGCTGTTTTTGCTGAAGCTGAGCAAGTTGCTGCCTTTGCATTTGAACTAACTGCTGTTGATGTGTCTGGAATTGTTCTTCTGTGATGCCCCCTGTTACTGGTGAAGGATTAAATAAGTATGATTTCAAGTATTTTTAATAACACAAGAATATGATGTAAACTTATTCCACAATTAAATCACAATATATACCAGGAAAAAAAATCCCAACACAAGTGACCAATCTTTCATCTAGTATGGCATGTACTTATATCCACGATCTCCTTAATATCATATTTTATATACATCCTATATGCAGTTTTTATTGTATAACATGGTTCTAACATGAGGACATTCAGACTTATGTTTTTTGAGATCATTTTTTTTTGGTACTGGAGATAGAACTCAGGATCTTGCGCTTGTGAGGCAGGTGCGCAACACCACTGAGCTAAATCCCTGGCCCTGAGATCATTCTTGATCATATACATTATGATGACAATGTAGTTGAGACAAAACTGAACTTGTTAATATGTATAATGATGGCTAAGTTACAGCATTAATAAGAATGCACTGCCTAGGGCTAGGATTTAGCTTAGTGGTACTACCATGCTTGCCTTGAAAGTGACAAGGTCCCAAGTTCAATCCCTAATACAACAACAACAACAAAAAGCAAGTCTACATGATTTTACTGATGGTTTTCATATGACAAAGTGAAAATACTTTCCCTCTGATTATAAATCAGAGAACAAAGACGTTCATCTTAGCATAACGATTAGCCATAGTTAAACCAACAGATTGAATCCTTAAATCCAATCTACAAAAAAATGCTAGTAATCAGAAAAGCTTTCTGAAAATTAAAGATACTATGTATTTTCAGATGTAATCAATTTGAGAGCTGGGAATGGTGGCACATGCCTATAATCCCAGCATTCCTGCCAAGGCAGGAGGATCTCTGAGTTTGGGGCCAGCCTGAACTACATATACATAGTAAGACTTATCTCAAAACAAAAACAAAAACAGATGTAATCAATTGTGCTGTGATCAAGTATGTTAAAAAGTTAAGGGGTTCATATAATTTATTTTCTTAACAGCTAAGAAAAATTACAGTAGTCATCATTTTTCTCAAAGAAATGTAAACAAAATTTCATTCATAGATATTTAAATAAATCACTGATAAATTGATTTAGGGGACAGCGAGCTATTTCCATAGAGGTTAGTGCTTTTTTCGCTTACTGCTGCTTTCTTCTCTCCTATTTCAATCAACAAGTGTTGACTCTCTCCTATGGTGCAGAGTTATATCAAGAGTTACAATGAAAAATTTTGTTTCCATTTTTCTCATATTTTTTTTCTTTCTCTTCTTTCCTTTCCCTTACCCCCCGCCCCGTCATTTCCCCTTCCCTTTTGGATTTTTCTTATTTCACATTATCTATTATACATTTTAGTCCTGATTTACACTTTCAGTTTTTCACACCAGCAGAACTATTCAATTATTTACACATGTGTGTCCTCTTTATTTCACTTAAGAGTATGGCCTCAATGCGAATCCATTTAGCTATAAATGTAGGGAGGAGCAGAGGAGTGGAAGGGAGGGAAAGAGAATGAGAAAAAGGAAGAACCAAGATATATCATGTACAGATATAAATTCCCAATCACGACTGTGATTACAATGTATGCCTAGAACATACCAATAAACAATAAAATAAAGTTATAGTGAGAATCGGGAAGAATAAATTAAGAAGAGGGCCTTTGCCATAAAATCCTATAGTGTAGCTGGGGAAAACAGATACATATAAGGAAATACACGCATGGAGTAATCCTCTGTGATAAAAGACAAACGAGTCACTGTAGGAAAATGGATGCACCTGGAGAGTGCAACGTTAAATGAGATAAATCAGACACACTGAACTTAAGTATTGCTAAGTTTCTCTTATATGAGAAACCCAAATTATAAAGAGCAAAATAAAAGATAGATAACTGGAAGCAGGGAGATGGATCCTCCTCAGATGGGAAGGGGACCAAGAGCTGGAGGGGATAGGGAGGGGAGGGAAAGGGTTGAAGGAATGAAGATGTGTTGTGTACACGCACCAACTCCATACAAGGCATATAACTATTATAAACTGTAAACAGGAACTTAAAAAAAAAGCCTCAACTAGTATGAGTCAATCTTTATATGCAGTTGAACGATCTAATAAATGTGACCTGCAGGGTTTTAGATTAAGGATTGTACCAGAAATCTAGGTCAGATTACTCCTCCCACAGACTTTCATATATTTTCATATATGAAAATATTTTTATGGTAACTGAGACATATTACACGTTAAGCCTAGTGAAATTCTACTTTCTATCTTCAAAATCAAATGAAAATGTAGAGCATTCATGAATCTCCAGCTGTTTGAAAACCATAAGGAAGAGAGGAAAATAGCTTATTACATACAAAGACAGGAAGGAAAATTTAGACATAAATAAAACTGTAACAGCGGACCATTTCAAAAGAAAATGACTTGCAATCTGGTATTAACAAAGTCCTTAAATCCAGTACTGTTTGCCTGGGGCTGAGCTTCATGTACTGGTGAAAAGGTGACATTCATAGTGGTTAACTTTGAGGAATAAACCAAATAAGGAGAAAATAATTCTGTTGGCTATTTCAAAAGGGAAATTTCAAAATCTTGTAAAGTTGATAAAAATCTTACTAATCATAATAAAATACAGGCTGAGTGAATATCCGTAGTTGGAAATGCTCTAAATCCAAAACTTTATTTAGAGTATTCTGAATTTTAGGTTTTTAGATTAGGCTGTTCAATCAGTAAAATCTACATCAATATTCCAAAATAAAAAACACTCTGAAATAAGTCTGATCATTTCAGATAAGGGACATAACCTGTATGTATCTAAATTAGTGAAATGAACAAATTACAACATTTTTAATTAAAAAATTACTTTGGGTTGGTAGTTCATGGCTAACAATGGATTGCTAACTAGGAGTATTTTAGCTTGATTTTATGAATAGATGATCATTTATGTATATATTAAAAAGAGATACTGGTAAGACTGCTTTCTCGATGTCTATATTTGGTCTTTCTTATTGAGACCATTAACTTGCTCAGGAACCCCATTCTTTTCTCCTTACAGAAACTCGTAAAATTCTAAGCCACTCTCAATCCAAATTATTCAGATTAATAGTGTTTCTCAACCTTTTAAAATTTAAGCTAATGAAAAATTAATTTATTTTCTGGTACCGGGGATCGAATTCCGGACCTTGCACTTGTGAGGCAGGTGGCGGCACCACTGAGCTAAATCCCCAGCCCATTTAAGCTAATTTAGAAATAAAAAATCTCATCTCTGGTTCCCACTTTTAGTTGAGAATCATGGACACAAACTTAATTTTACAATATAGACATCCTTTAAAAACTCACTTTTTAAAATCTTTCCCCAGTCCTAAACTTAGAACTTTATATCCATTCTTGACATCCAGTTTTTTCTTTACTATTAAGGTGTTCTATGTTTGAAACAAGTTGATGTTCTTCATCCAGAATTTTTTAGAGCACTACTTAGTATTACTTCAACTCTCTAGATAAAAACAGAAAATAATGGGCTGGGGATTTAGCTTACTGGTGCCGCTGCCTGCCTTGCAAGTGCAATGTCCTGAGTTTGATCCCTGGTATCAAAAACAAAAACAAAACAAAACCCAGGAAATAATAATCATGACAAAAAATGGAACACATACAAAATACCATTTCTAACTCCTTTACCACTGGTAGGATAAAGGGAAAGTAGTAACAATTGTATAGTTTTAATGGCACAGATTCAATAATGAACTGCCATTCTCAATACTGACCTTATTATCAGCAGGTGAAGGATAAAAATGTGATTAAAAGCACTCTTTCTACTAATCATTTTTCCTTTCATAAGTTAGTGAAATACTTTCATAGGAAACTTTTTCTTACACTGACTGAGTCATTACAATCATACATTATTGTGGGAGGCTGAGGCAGGGGATCAAAACTTTGAGCTCAATTTGGCAATTTAGCAATTTAGTGAGACCCTGTTGCAGAATAAAATAAAAACGGATGGGGGTGTATCCCTGTGTGAAAGTCCTGGGAGAAGAAGAAGAAAAAAGGGTATGCATTAAAATAAATCAGGAAAAGGGCACAGTTATAGTAAAATATAGTGAAAAAAATCTATTTAGGAATGAGATACAGGGTAGGGACCCAGCTCTGAGTAGTGTTGACACAAAGCAGCAGTGGAAATGCATAAAGAGAAACCTTTTCTGCTTCTTTACCAAAGCCAAAGCCAAGCCAAATTCTTTTCACTAGTTGATGGCCAAATGGTGGTGGGGGCGGGTAGAATAAGGGGATGGGAGCCAATGGCTGTTAGCTTAAAAGGAAATTCATTTCAATCTGCACAATCCTGTAAGTTTAAAGGTAACCACAAACACGATTATTGTGTGATAGTAGTAATATTTCTCTAGATAGATGGGAAGAAGTTTTACAAAATGTTCTGGGACAACACATTCTATTGAACTGGTATACTTATTAGAGAATTTTCCCCTTTATATGTCCAAATATGTCATTCTATGCATAAGTATCATGCTTTCATTTCTAGACATTGTACCCACAAACCGTTTTTCATGAAAGCCCTTAACCTTTCTGGCTAACTTCTATCTGACTCTTGTCTTAGATTCAACTGTCTTCCTCTAATGAATCAAGGTACCTTTTATTAGAATACTGTCACTATCCTTGGAATGATGTTTCAAAGATCCTAAAGGCATTCTGAGTGATGCATGAAAAACATACTGTGGATACTACTACAGACTTTATACTAATATATAATTTTAAAATTCTGGACACTGTTTCTTTTTTTTCTTTCCCTTTTTTTTTCTTCTCTCCTCCCTCTCTCTCCCTCTCTCCCTCCCCTCTCTCTCTCTTGAGTATATGTAATTTTTTTTTTTACAAGTATTTGCTAGTTTGGTATTGGTGCTTCATGATAATCTTAAAAAAATCTAATATAAACACATTCTGGATGATCATCTCCCAATGGATATGAACAGATGACTTTTGTGCTTGTATTTGCCTTTGTTTTTCATAATCTTTTAATTTTACTGCAGTGTTTTTCAAATTGGTTTAAGAAGATATTATTCTTGGGAGGCCAAGAATTTTCAAATACTGGTCTAAATCAACTTTTCATGCTGTAACAAGTATTACCTGAAAGTCAAAATGAATATATTTTTCAGCATTTTTCATTGATTAGGTAGGTCTTCATTACAAGTTTTAACAAATGCTTTACCAAAGTGTTTTTGTTTGTTTGTTTGTTTATTTGGTGCCAGCAATCGAACTTGGGACCCTGAGCTTGCAAAGCAGGCAGTGGAACCACTGAGCTAAATCACCGGCCCTTGCTTGTTTTTTAAAGGACAGGTCTGGGACAAGATTAGGAGTTGAAAGAAGGCATAAATCTTTCAAAGCATAAAGGGAAGACAGGTGACTCGGGGTCTGTACAAATCACTCTGCTATTCTAAAGAGAAACTTCTAATCTAGGAAAGGGACACTTACCTATCCAGGACTATAAACATCCTGTAAACATAACTTGCAGCTATAAGTAAACTGACAGACTGTAAAAGTATGGAGTAGAGGAGGTAAAGGGACAGGGTAAATGGTACAAATGGATGTGATAATGAAAACAGAGTAAAGATTTAAACTTCTGACACCCAAGCTAAATAGTTAAAATTAATAGCTATTTCCTTGAGCAGTCAAACTAAATTCTTTTAATCTCCTTAGGTCTGAATTCTTTTCTCACCTTTAGAAGCAACATTAATCCAAAAACGAAATCCCTGGATATTAGTTAGAAAACTTTTACTCACCCTAAAACTTTTATTATGTTTGCAAACATTTCATTGCACTATAAGAAAGAATGGCTGGGCCTGGATATAGTTCAGTGGCTGAATATGTACAAAAAGCTACGTTAAATCCTCAGTACTGCCCCCACCCCATTCCAGGAATGAGCAGAAAAACTAATTAAAAATGAAAATTTCTTTCAGGAAACTGCTATAGAATATGTCTCTGTAACTATCAATGCTTTTATGAATTGGTAACAGCAAAACACCAGGAGCTGTCAAAAAGGCTGTTGATACTTTATATTAAGACAGGTGATGCCTGGGGATTTAGCTCAGTGGTTCCACCGCCTGCCTCACAAACGAAAGGTCCAGAGTTCAATCCCTGGTACCAAAACAAAACAAAACAAACCAGCATATATATGCTAGCTACGGAGAAAAGAACAGCAGGATATATTCTTAATACAGTGAAAGCTTACCTGATATGCCATTCTTGCTGGTGTTCAAGAAAGCTACAGATGCTGCAGAGACTCTTTTACTGTTCACAGTCTGTCCTGGTTTTCTTGAGGTACATTCTTCACTATCACTGTCTTGTAGATTTAGTAGCCTTGGCTGGAAACACTGTAGTCGACATGATCTGATATTGCTTAATATTTCAGAAAGGGACAGTCTATTATCACAAGATTTATTGGAAGCATTGGTCCGAGAGATATTAGAAGAAAAGTCTATTGTTTGGGAAGGGCTTTTCAGCATTTCAGGATCTATCTGTTTTAGAACTGAGTCATGTTCTGTGGATATTCTGTCCATGATAACCCTGAAAAGCGACATGAAACCAATTATTAATAAGAAGAGTTTAAGAGTTTCTCTATTTTCTCTTCTAGCTTATAAACAAAAACAAACAGCTTACCTTCCACCTCTGCCAATTCGCCTCCTTGCAAATCCTATACATCTTCTTGGGACTGTAAGTGTTGTAAGGCAATGCCTATACCTCAATTTATCCAAATCTGCCAAATCTGAATTTTCACATGTGTGGTTAGCTTGGTCCAAATGAGGCTGCAAAGACATACACACAAAAATAACATAGAGCAAATCTGAAATGAAGAAAAATTAAATCATGATAAAAATAAAGTAACTACAGCAATAGCAGATTAAAAGTCTACATGAAAAACCGTAAAATTAGGGCTTAAATGATGTTTACCAGGTTAAAATTTGTAAAACTGCATAAAAAATTTACTCTACCCTAACAGAATTTAGTTGATAAATATACACTTATCATGTTATGTTTTTCCCACAAAAATTTTATAGTATATAATGATACATAACATTTATAAGGAGGAGGTGGTACATAATACATCGTTATTCTTTTTTTTTTGGTCCCCTATTCCTACCGTCCCTCCCTGACTCTTCCAAGTCCTGTTCCCTTCCCAATTGCAAGAGCTCTATTTTCATTTTCTTCCCTTCGATTCTTTTTCTTATTCCATCCCCCTTTCCTCCCATCCTTTCCTTTCCCTTCATCTCTTGTTGCCCCATCCATTTGTAAAGATTTCTCTACTTCCTATTTGCCTTTTATTCTGCCCCACTCATCTATAAATAGAGCTCTTGTTAGTTAATTTATGGGCTTTCTAGTGTGGCAAGACAAGAATTTTTTTTAAACCACAAATTCTGCTTTAAACATGTGGGTCAAGCTGAAGATTTCTCTTTACTATTGAGAAACACAGCCCATTTCTTTGCTTTCCTACTATCTTTCTCATTCTACTTTTGTGCCACTTTTGTCCTCTTTTAATTTCCACTTCTCTTAAAAACAGAAATTCCCATCTCTTTTGTATTAAGTACAGTATATATACCCTGAAAAAGTTAACAATGTAAAATTTTAATACTCAGCAGCCTTCAAAAGTTTCAGAGCCCAATGAGGGGGAAAAAAGAAGTTCCAGAGCCAATTTAGCCAATTTAGAGATTCTGGGGCTAATTTTTACAACTGCTAAAGCTATAATTAAAGCCCAAAATGAAATTATATTTCTAAAGCATGAGGAATTAGCAATTTCCAGGTAAAGGATTCTGATATATATCCTGTGAAAAGATTCAGTATCTTTTAACACTATCCCCATAGGGGATGTTAAACCATGTTCCATTTTTAGATTAAGGTACACATGAATTATCTGTTAATTCCAGTCCACAAAAATATAGTTCTTACAGCATAATACTGGCACCCTGCCCGCCTTCTGAAAGCACAGGGACCATCAGGATCATTTTCTTCTTCAGGTTCTGATACTGGGGATGGAACCTGGACAAAAGAAGCATTCTGTTTAGGAGTTATCCAAAGTCAATACGTCAATGTTTGTAATGATCTAAAATTAAAATTTAATAAATAACAAATCATTGCGTTGCTAATCTAGCAGCCAGTAAATTCCTCCATTTAATGACTAGCAAATATCTTCCATGGTTAAAAATCCTTACTTGTGGAGCCAGGGACTTGGCCCAGTGATTCTGCCGCCTGCCTTACAAGAGAAAGGGCCCGAGTTTGATCCCCGGTACAAAATAAAACAAAACAAAACACTCAAAAATCAAAAACAAAAAATCTTTACTTCTAATGGTTTAGTTCTTGTAGTTAATTACATGTTGTACTGCATAGCTACTTCTGTACATGAGGTGTCATAAAGAATGTGGCTTTTATATATTCCATTATATAAATAATATATGTGATCATAAATACTTGATGATGGCAGTTATACTTCACTCATTGGTAGATGTGTTTTTAATCCAGTAACTTTTCTCTCCAAAAAGCCAAAGTAAAAAGACAGGCAAAAAAGAAAAAAAGCTATAAATCCTATAGTTTTTTACTCAAAAGATTATTTTGCTATTTCCCATCTTTCTTAAAGAAATCATTCTTTCAATTAGCAGATCAGAAGCAGAAAATTAGAAAAGCACCAATAAAGGTAAGTTGCAGATAAAAATGATAAACCAACAAAATAAAAAATTGATAGACCTATAACAAAACAAAGAACAAAAAATAAAAATATTTCATATAACTGTCACATTAAAAAGTTATTCCAGGTGGGCGTGATGGTGAACACCTGTAATCCCAGCACTCCAGAGGCTGAGACAGGAGGATTGCTGTGAGTTCGAGACCAGCTTGGGCTACATAGTCAGTTCCAGGTCAGTCTCAACTACATAGTGAGACCTTGTCTCAAAAAAACAAACAAACAAACAAACAAAAAAACCCAAAAAGTTATTTCAGCCAGGCCATGTGATATAAAGCTAAATATCACTGTATAATCTGAAGGGGGATCCTTAGGATAGACTTATGACTATAAATGTCACAACAACAGATAAAAGACATACACATGTACTGTGACATGTCACAGAAATAATGTTTTGGCTAAACTTCTACCCATAATGGTTAAAATCAAACAAAAAAGTTGTGGTACTTAAATTTCAGTTGTCTAGCAATTTCATTTTGTAGTACATCCATCTTTTTCTGATAAACGTTGGCTGAACCATATTTACTTGCACATTTTTTGAACCTCACAAATCCCTCTCTTCCTAATTTGAGAGGAAAAAATACTTTCTCCACATTATTTCCAAACTGTGGCAATTACCACTGAGTGGGGTCATCCAGGGGAGAAAGGCATTTGTTTGAGGTTCCAATATACCTCCAACAGCCTTATGAGGGAGACACAGAAATAGTGAGGTGGGGCTGATTCTTCTTCAGGGAGAACCAAGCCCCAAACCTGAAATTTGAAAGGAAGTCCCAAATGTGAGTTTTACATGTTGGTTCCTTTGCAAATCATTTGCCTCTTCTAAGATATACACAGAAAGTGTCAAAATCTAAGTCTTAGAAATTCTTTGCCCCTAAAGTATATATTACCTCTTCCTCCTAACGACCATTCCCCAGGACAGGATTCTACAACACAGTGGCAAGGCTATATAACACAGGAGACAGAAAGATAATTTTAAGAGAACCAGAAGCATGATCAAGAGGGGATAATACTCTTAAGACCCCTTATTCTCTTGTTCCTTATTTACTGGACAAAGAAGCTATATATGATTACCTAAACAATCTCTTGAGAAATAAAATTCTGAATATAGAAGAGCTACATTCTAAATGGCTTCCTCAGTGAATAGTACCACTGAAAACTAATGAGAGAGTTAAAACCAAGCATAGGAACTTAGAAAAATGTGTAAGTTTCAAAACTGTAATTTTCATGTGGGGCTGGGGGCTGGAGACTATATGAGTAAACATATAAATTTAAAGCAGAAATGAAGATCTCTTAATGCATGACAAGTATATGATCTGTTAGGCTATGTGAGCCCTTCTTTCGGCCTGGAAGGACTGACTACAAAAGGCAAAAGTTAGCTATTACAGGTCATATCTGGCATTGTTCTTAAAGGGGTAAGAATGTGTAACAAAATTTTCTAGGCTCTCATTAACACTATCAACATACTACTGTTCTACATATACTTATCTCATCATGTATTTTCTTAGTTAAATTTTTACGTAATTTCCCAGAATGTATAATATATAGATAGAAGCCACTTGGCTGATATTGCCAGCATCATTCCTTTTACTCTCTCTTCCTTATCTATGTTTTATGCTCCAGCAACGCCAAACCCTGAGCAGTTCTAAGTAACTATTTTTGCTACTTACGGTATTTTTCTATATTCTCTTTTCTAAAAAAAAACAGTATTTGTTAAGGGCACTATATCCCTCATTTCTTCAAAAAGTCACATGATTATTGCTCCATATTTATTTAAAGACTGGTCTAACTGGATGATCCCTATGACAAAAAGTAATGACTGGTTTTCTTAAATAGTTCTGTAAAATTAAACATATTTGTTACTATGCACATGAATGACAAAATGTTATCTGGGGCAGAAAAACTGAGTAAAAATAAGAATATAACCACATTTTCTATAAACTCTGGTTACAGCAATGAAGCGTTTTATAAAGTATTGTCTGCAAACATTTTCAATGCTGATTTTTAAAAATTTGTCTTTAAAGTGAATAAGTAAAAATATTAAAATATGATAAACCTGGTATAAAGTCAAGATATTTGTTTCAGTAAAGTTTTTATATAACATAGAAAAAAAAAAAAAGAAAAGAAAAACAGAAACAGAGGATAATGCTAGTCCAGGTGCTAAACAATATTACTTTTATAGATCCTTTCATACGTGAAATAAAAATCTTTTTTTTACTTATGCAAGTGGGGCTGGGGATTTACTCAGGGGTTCCAATGCCGGCTTCACAAGTGCAAGGTTACAAGTTCAATCCCCGATTGAAAAAAAAAAAAAAAAAAAAATTTAAAAAAAAAAAAAAAAAAGTAAAATTTAAAATGTTATGTATTTATTTTTTGAGACAAGGTCTCACTATGCAGTCCAAGCCGGCTTTGAACTCAATACATAGCCTAGTCTGGCCTCTCTTAACTCATGATACTCCTGCTGCAGCCTCCTGAATACTGCTGGGGATACAAGCATGCACCACACCTAGCAAAATTAAAAAATTTAAATTGCAAATATTTTGCTATAAAATTGTTGCAATATTCACTAAATAATTATTTTCACAAGTTATAATTTCTAAATCTTCTTTAGAATCAAACAATTACTACCTAGAAGATTAGCAAAATACATTCAATGTTATAAAAAAGATTGCTGGCAGAATATGATAAAAAGTTAATTACTGCTAGACAATACATATAATTATGCCTAAACATCTTAAAAATATCATTAATCTTTAGCTCAATAATTTCATTTCTAAAAACTCATTTCAAAGAAAGATGCTCAATTTTATAAGAGAAAACTGAAAACCATGTAACTGTTACACATTAGAATAAATTCTATCCAACAGATGGAAAATAGAAAATACTGGTTTTTGACTGTATATGTATAGTCACACTCACATGCAAGTGCATAAATGAAAAAAAACACATGTAGAAAATGTTTAGGTGAACAAAACAAGAATCAAATCTCTAAGATGTCACTTGTATTTTAAAAGTACAGCAATATTAGAGGAGGACATGTCTTTAAAATAGTTTTAAAACAAGCACCTGTGGAAATTCATCTTCATCTGAGCTGTGAAAGTCATATTGCTTAATGTCACTCTTATTGATCACAGGCAATGTCTCAGGAGTGGGCTGCTGAGATGTTACCAAAGCCTCTGCTTTAGGCTTCTTTGGGTACTTCTTCTTTTGACGAACCACATCAGAAGCCTCTTCTTTCAAAGACAAATGATGAGTGTGCTGTTTACATGACGATTTTTCCCCCAAAAGGAAGAAATGAAAATCATTTTAGAAATCAAGAAAAACTATACTGCTCTTTGAAAAAATACACATTTTTATCCTGGAGCTAATTTTATTTTTTAGTATGCAAAAATTACTTTGTGATCATAAATTGAAATGTTTTAGATTTCCTGCAAGTTATAATGAAAAGTAATTATGGTATTTTAGTTTTCTTTTTATATTATTACTAATAGTTAAACTTAATGATTTTTTATATTGCTCTATTATTCAATTTAGTGTTTAAAAGGTATGTAAATTCAATTCTTAAATCCACTATATTGATAAGGAAATCTAATAATTTGTTTTAAAAATAACTTGAATTAGATCATGAATTCATCAATTAATTTCTAAAAGTATTTCCAATTTTTAATAATATCTGTGGGTGGTAATTTTTGAGAAGATAACTTATTAGCTAGAAAAAAACCTCTCACTCTTAAGAGCAGATAATTACTGTCTGAACTGAACAATAATAAAATTGTTCTCAAGTGTCCAAGTTCTGTGGAAGTATCTGAGATGATCTGGCAAAGGGATCAACTGAAGAAAGAAGGTTCTAGCCCCCAATTCCCTTCCACAGAGCAGGTCTACTTCTGTTTTAAAATACTAGCTTCCAGTTCTGCTGCCTGCCTTGCAATGGCGAAGACCCGAGTTCGATCCCCGGTACAAAAAAAAACAACAAACTAGCCTCCTTTTAATAAAATGGGATATATCATTTTTATCAAGTTGGAAATAACTGTTCTGAGCACCAGAGAACAATATGAAAGTGTAAAGTTAATGCTGGGGATTTAGCTCAGCGGTTCGGTGGCCTGCCTCGCAAGTGCAAGGACCCAAGTTCAATCCCCGGTACCCCCCTCTAAAAATGTGTAAAGTTATTAAACAAGTTATGCATTTCCCCTGGTAGTCCAGATGACGAAACTACATTAGGACTGAGTGTGGTGCTGCATGACTGTAATCTGACTTATTTTAAGGGCTACAGGTATAGCTCAGTGTGAGCCCTAGCTTCAATGCCCAATACTACAAAACCCCAAAATCCAACTATGTAATATAAAGTCAAAAATTTTACACAATGAAAATGTTGCTTGAGTGGCAATTTACATTTACTGAGATATAAATTTTTACATAATGCGTATAATTGTAAAAAAACCCAACTTAGAAACTCTTAAGGTGCAGAGTGCAACAAAGAAATTATAGTTAACTATGTGTAATGGAATAAGACAATAATGGAGGCAACCATATCTCTAAAATTAGTATTTTGACAGGCTGAAAATTTATTCTTAGAGAAGAGCTAAAATAAGATCCAATATATAATAAAGGCTGGTTCTATCAGTAATTATAGGTTAAGGTTTTCATATTCTTAATTCCTAACAATCATATACTTAGGAAATGTACTAGCTGATGGAGAATGGATTGTAAAAAATAACTTACAAAATGACATCTGTTGCACTGATAACTTTTTTTTTTTGCTATTACTGCAAGTGTGATTTAACGGGAAAAAGGTAGGTGGGCTAGATGCCTGTGATTAATAAGAACATGGTTTTTGAATTGATTTGAGTAACATCAAGGAGCCTTCCCATCCCACATTGTTCCTTGTCCTTTAAGAATGAACCCATGAAAAACAAAAACTGTGTACATTTTAAAAGATGAATTTCCCATGAACATTCTAAGTCACCTTTAAAATCTTGCTATAGTAAGATTCTACTGTCTTAGATGCTTCAACTCAGTATCTTACTTATACCTAAACTCCTTAAAATTAAAGGCTGTATTATGTATATATCCCAATTAAATACTCTAATGTACTAAAGTAGTACTGAATAAATACAATTACTTATTCTAAGAATAAAATAATCATTAAGTCTAGCTCTTTTATTGGGAAAAAAATGTGATCCAGAAAGTAGAGGATTTTCTTAAATTATTCAAGGTAGATAAGAGATAAATGCTAGTTTTTAGCAATGATGACGACTTAATAATAACTAAGAAAACATAATACTCTCAATGAAGTAAGCCTTAAAGTTTAGGTTTTGATGTCTGCCACTATGACACAGGGTTTGATAAGACTAATGATAATAACTACACTTGTACTACCCTCATTTTTTAGGAAAGCATAGTTTACTGGAAATCAATATACTGTGGTAGCTGAACTCATACCTTAACTCTGCCACTTATTAGCTATGACACAGAATTCACACTGGGGTTAACCCTACTTCAAGAGGTTATTATAAGGATTAAGGGTTAACATAAAAACTTCTAGCAAAGTACTTAGCTGACTAAAACAAATTCATGTTAACTGTTCTTTTCCACCCTATATTAAGAGCAAAATCAGTAACTCTGCTCAATATTATAATACATGATCCTTCTTAGAGAATACTCACCTTCGTTTTACATTCTTGAACTTTGTGATGATTTCCATTGTGAAGAGTTGCTGGAGTGGTATATAATTCCTTTTCTGATCTACTGATTTTCACCTCATTAAGGATTTCACCTCCGTAGTCTCCCAAATGGTATCTTGAAAAAATTAGACAAGAAAATGTTAGATAGTTTAAAGATTAAAGAGTTCCCCAAAACAATTATACTACAATTAAGCCAAGAAAATATAACTAACAGATTATTTTAAAAGAAATGAAGCTCATATTTGGGATTCAGTAAACAAACAAAAAGCCTAAGGTACACAGAAAACAAATTTTCTTCTGCATCAAGGAAGAGTTGTTTGCAATGCTTACTTCAGCAATCACAAAATTCCTTTAGGTTTAGGTTAGTCTGCAGAAAAATACATGAAGGAACACATTTCCAAACAGAATTGAAACAAAAAATTTTGTCTTCCTAGACAGAAAGTAAAATCAAATATTCATTTCCTTTAAATTTTAATAGAAATTTTAATTTGAGCATGGTGGCACATGCCTGTAATCCCAGCACTTGGGAGGCTGACGCAGAAGGATCACTTTTGAGTTTGAGGCCAGCCTGGACTACACAGTGGGTTTGAGGCCAGCTTGAACCGTGTTCTCAACCACCCCTCTACTAACCTGCCCCCCAAAAGGAAAGAAATCTTAATACAGAGAACTAGACAACATGATTTCTATGTTCTTTACTAAATAAATTCAATGATCCTGCAAAAAATACTACCTTTATTAAAAGGTCTATTTCACATACCAAAATTCTTCCAAATATGCAATTCAAATTAATAGCAGTTCAATTGAAAAAAAAAAAAAACTAGTAACTAAAAATCTTTTTTAATAAAGTGGAAATTCTGTTGGAGAATTAATAAACTGTCATAAAGCTTAAGTTCTCTCACTCCCCCAAATTTATTTTGGTTAGTTTGTCCATTATCAGGCTAAAGCTGACATTAAGTATTAATAGCAATTTTACCTTTTTTCCACAACTTCTAAGGTTAAGTGCAGTAATTCTCGTTTTGTTTTCTCTCTTCTCTTAATCATTTCCAAAATAGTTATGGCTCTACTAAACTCTCGTCTCAGTTTCAACATCTTTTCATAAGAGGCTTCGTCATTCTTACGATTCTATTAAAAACAGTAAAAGTTTTAGAAGAATTAACTCAATCATCCACATTTCCCAGATTCATTCAACAACTTATCATATTCTAATTTGTCTTATATAAATCATCCAGCCTATAGCCTCAACTACTCATGAGGCTGAGGCAGGAGAATCCTGACTCTGAGGTCAGCCTGGATAACAAGCAATGCAGTGAGACCCTGACACCAAAACAGCAACTAGGAAAGAAAATCTCTTTAACTCTGAAAATACTAAGTCCAGGCATATATCTTTCAACATATATTCAGAAAAATGTGTTGCCAGCTGACTGTAACATAGTCAAAGTAAGTTTTTACCTATTTACCCAATTGTGTGAGTGGAGGCTAGAACGTTCACTATACTCCAAAGTAAGTTTGAATAATGATAATCAGAGCTTCATTTCAGAAACTCAGAAAACTCAAAAGTAGTATATCAAGTACCTCAAGAAATGAGATTACCATGGTTCAACGCATTACAAATCAGAAACATTTAACAGAAATTCTGAATTTCAGAATATAGTGAACCAGTTGTTCCTTTTAAGCATACGACAAAACCATCTAATTACAAAATGAAAACTCAGTTGTTATTAGCTGCATCCACTTGCACATAATAATTACTATTGGCCAGGAGTGATGGCACGTTATAACCCCAGAATGCGGGGAAGCTGATGCAGGAGAACTGCAAATTCTAGTACCAACTGGGCAACTTGGTGAGACTCTAATCTCAAAGTAAGATAACAGCAAAATAAAAAAGGCTGAAGATATAGATCAGCAGTTGGGAGACCCAGGGTTCGTTCCCCAGTACTGCAAGACCAGCAACCAAACAACCTATTAATGCAAACTATTGTGTTAACTCAAATATCCACAGAGTTATTTTCTTTATACTGGACACAGTACTACGGTTTATAACAGCCAGGTGTGGTAAGTTATGCTTCAAATCTCAGCACTTTTGGAGGCTGAGACAGGGAATCTCAAGTTCAAGCTCAGCCCAGGCATCCTCAGGAGATCTTCTCTCAATAGTAAAAACTAAGAGGGCTGGGGCTTTAGCTCAGTGGTACCTCGTCTGCCTCGGAAGGGCAAGGTCCTGAGTTTGATCCCAGTACTGGGGAAAAAAATAGAAAATAAAAACTAAGAAAAGGGCTGGGTATAACCCTCTGTATGAAGGTCAAGGTTCAATCTCTGTATCACAAAATACCACAAACAAAATAAAACCAAACTAAGCCACTATTACCCCTTAATCCCTGTCTACACAAAACTGCACTTAAACAATGTTCCATCCTTGCTAATAATTCAATATATAGTAGAGGATATTAAAACCAGAAGAGTACCAGAGATTTCATAAAGGAAGATTATAAAAGAGAAAATAAAAATTGAGGAAAAGTCAAAGTTTTACTTTTTCTTTTGTGGATGGTTTCTTGCATTTGAAAGATCATTATCTACTGTAAATAACCAAAGTCTTATTATGATACTGTGTACAGAATATTTTAAAATGCTAAGAAAACATTTTTTCATCTAATTAAAAGAAAATCTTGTTTTACCCTTAAGTGTTGCATGATAAAAGGCAAAATGTATTTTAAAGCGTGGTTTTAAAGCAGTTGTGTTTTTTTTTGAGGGGGGATTAAAACAAACAATTATCTTCCAATTTAAAAAATTAACATTATTAATAGAAAATACTAAAGTGCATATGCTCTCTAACTTCAAAATAAAAATGGCGGGCATACAGGATCAAAAGAAGAGTAACAGTACAAGACTATATGGCACTGGCAGTTGGATAACAGTCACACGTACATGAGAACCTTTAAAGACTGCCCCCTTTAAAGTGCTCCTCTTGGACTCTGCTTGTGCCCTATCTTACCCATTTCCTGCCATGCTAAGACCCAGATAGCAACTCTTCCTCATTTTTCCTTTTCTCAGGCTTGTCCTTTCTAAAGTTAAGGGTGGGGGGCATTATTTCCATACAGTTTTATCCAGAATCACTCAATTTAATATTTTACAATGCTTTCTCTCTCTTCATAGGTATTACATAAATGTACATGTATATACATATATAAACACATACATAATTTATTAGCAGTACTTTTGAAATTTCTGATAAAATATGAGATGTAATGCCATGCTTTTTCTAAAAACATTTTATGTAATCAGGTACTAAGAAAATCTAAAAATTAACACCGATAAAATCCCATTTATTCTCAAGCTTTATTCATATTTTGTCAACTGCCCCACTATTGTCTTTTATAATAACAAATATATATACCACTATAAAGGACATTAATGAGACGACAAAAAATTTTACTATTAAAATTTATTAATGATACATTTTTTTGAGGGTAGGATTGGATTCCAGTCTAATAAGTGCATTTAGTTTTCTAAATGCTTCTTTAATCATCTATAGTTTGAAATAGTTCCTCTGTGTTGATTATGACCCTGACATTCTTCAAGAATAGAGACAATTTATTTTGTGGGTTGTTTCTCAATTGGAGTTTCACTAATGTTTTTCCATGGTTAAATTCAAGCTTTTTATTTTTGGTACAAATACCACAGAAATGATATTATGTTCCTCTAACATCATCACACCTTAGAAAAATACCTGTCCTGTTATGGCTAAACAATTGATTATCATGGTATTTGCTAGGTTTCTGTAGTTAAATACGATTTTTCCCTTTTAAAGGAACAAGTATATTGTGGGACTAAATGACTACCTTGTTCCTCATCAAATTCTCTACCATTAGAGTTTAGTGTCCATTGGTTCTAACTTTTACCTGCAGTAATTATCACTGTGGTGGCTACTGAATGGTTATTTTCTACCATTTCACCAGATTTATAAGTTTGCAAATCTATTTAAAAAACTGCTTTCTTCTTCTTGTCTCTTTTCCACCATTTATCTCAGTATGGACTCATGGGTTACTCTATGGGTTATGATCCCTTACTCTCACTATTTTAAAGCTCAAAATTTCCCCATCCTGATCAATGGAATCTCTTGCTCAAGCTGGCCCCTCTGTCCTTCTGACATGGATCCACAATACTCTTCGATTCCCATTCTCATTTTCTGGTATAGAAGAGTATTTCTTCCAGGCGTATCTTTATATTCATTCTTGCTATATCAATATTAAAAATAATGAGCTTAAACTGATACTTTTCTATTCTCTTAAAATGGACCTATTAATGTATTCGAACTTTTTACCCTTTCTCACAACTGTCTCTGTTCGGACCAGCTCTTTTTTTCCTATTTCAGTTACCTATTGTACCTATTGCCAAATCTTGAGAGGTGATTTTCAAACTCGTATATTTTATAATTAACTGCAGATCTTTTTATAACCAAGGATGAGTCACAGGTGATTGTTATGCATAGTCAGAACTAAAAACTACTACACCCTGGGAATTGCCTTTTAACTACCTTATATTTGGGCCTCACAAAGGGAGGAGAGAAGGCACATATTCTAAGAGTTGTATCTATGTGGCTAAACATATTAAATGTTTATGCTCATTCAAGACATCTCAATCAGTGCATTTAGACAGGATGGTGCCGTAAGATAATCCCATTAAAAAAATCCTAATGTACTTATGCACATCACATTAGTTTGGTGAATTTAAATTATAAGCTGCCAAACACATATTTCAGAAGTCTTCTGGCCTTTGTATCTGCTATACAAGTATTTTTAAGTTTATGGAAATAGAAAAAGAAATAGCTTTTGTCAGCAGTACTCATTTTTGTGTACCCTAGTATATGCCCACTTTCTGACCATTATTCATTGAGTGCTTTCCCATCTTTCTTTCTTTCTTTCTTTTTTTTTTTTTTGGTTTTTTTGAGACAGGGTCTCACTATTTAGTTGAGACTGATCTGGAACTCACTATGTAGCCCAGGCTGGTCTTGAACTCACAGCGATCCTCCTGCCTCAGCCTCTCGAGTGCTGGGATTATAGGCATGCGCCACCACACCCGGCTAGTTCTCATTTTTAAACACAACACTTCTAACTAGCAACACTGTATTACAAGGAATAGTGCTTTCAGTTCTACAACAACAACAATGAATAAAAAATAAAGAGCATCAGAAAAGAAAATGTATCACTCAGCAGAGGGTTACAAAATAACAAAAGGGCAGGATCAGAGCGTCAAGAATGTTTAAACATAAGAACCAGTTGCTAATAATTATCAATATAAAAACAAAAATAAACCATTTTAAACATTATTTATATGGCAATAAATATTACATATTTAAAGTATTTAATATCCATTCACTAAAGGAAGTCCAAAAATATTTTTCCTTCAAAAGACATTGCTAATAGTCATGTGTTTTGCAATGTATTTAAGTCAACTACGCAGCTTTTAAAATTAAATGCTCCTTCAGATTTTCCAATGGTCAAATAAAGCTCTCCTTGAATTCCAACAGTTCACAATTACATAGTTTCACCATATTTACAAGCTTTTCTCATTTTAGTTTTTTCTAAGAAAGGTGTTACATCTTCATAAAATATCCTACATTCCTTTAGCTAAGAACCAGAATGCCAAATTGAAAATTCAGCCTGAGTTAGGGAAAGTCATCTACATTTGGGAAATCCACCTTCTAATATTTAAGAAAATCACATCCACACAAGAGTTATACAAATTCTAGTTAGTTATTAACCAGGAGGAGAGTTTTTACTAAAATATACTATCCTTAGCAGCTGTTGTGCTTAACAGCTGTTAACAGCTGACAAAGACAAACATTCAGTGTTAGGAGAAACAAGAATCCACAGAAAATGCTTTGCTTCCAATTATAATTCATCATGGTTTTTACATTTATATGTTCCTGATTCTTTGCAATGTTAGATAATGTGTTACCATGTGTAGTAGTAATTGTTAATTATGGAAATGTAAGGTAGAATGCCTTATGGAGTAATGCTTTCCACTATACCGTATCATTCCACAGTGTGAGACTGTTTCTCTTAGAATTCTGGCTCACACTGCTTCTGAAAGCCAGGCAGGGACAAGTCCATCAATTTGAAATCTGAGACAACTGTCAATCCCACTGTGGCTTTTGACTGCTGCTAGGTTTGAAAACCAACCTTTCCCCATTTCCCATGACCTCATAATAGCTAGAGGCAGCAAGATCCATTTTTGCTTGTAAGAACTAGATATCATTTTGAAGGAATTGTAAGCTCATAAATGACAAACAGAAAAAGTAGTATTATTTAAAATTCTCAGCCGCCCAAAGAGAAGAGATTCATGACACAACTATAGTTTACTGAAAAACTCAAAACTTTCAAGGTATGTAAGGACACAAAATTCTTTGTATCATGTCAACTTCAAGCCTAAAGTAGCATAATCAAGTTTATAAAGGGTGTGGACAATAAACAATGTAAACAAATGGCCAATGGAAACAACTGATGAACAGGCTTTCTAACATAAAGTTTATCAATATTGTTAACTCCCATTATGTTCAAATTATTCAAGTTCTTTGGGGGGGAAAAAAAGGATTGGCTTATTTATACTATTAAGTTACACTCAGTTATATCTAATTTGCACATTACCTTTCTAGTTTGCATTTTCTCTGTTCTCCTCCGAAAGGCGACATAAGGATCATTGTTTGTAGAGCCATCTCTTTTCTCTTGTTTTATCTGAGGAATAAGGGATGGCCCCCTGCAGTTTTTACGTTTTCTCACCCAGTAGTCATATACAGCTTTAATAAGGTAATCATCTTCATTCAGCAGTAGTTTTGCTTCTTGAAGTGTTACGAGCTAAACAAAAAACACAAGATGTCATTGACTACAATGTTTGAAAAAGAGAAATCAAAGTTAAACTACAGCTATAGGAAAAAATGTGATTTTAACAGTTATAGTGAGATATTACGATGGCAGGTGAAGATACAATTCACTTCAACCTAACAAAGGATTATTATTATTTTTTTTTGAGTTTAAAAAAATTTTATTGGTACATTTTAGGTATACAATACAGTTACCTTCAGCATTGGTATCTTGTACCTTTACATGATGTATCTTGATTCTTATTTTTTCCCCATTCCCCTAGCTTGTATATGTGTTTTTACACATACATATATCTATTGAGAACTTCCTAGAAGTGTAGTCACTGGGGTCAAAATTTATTATGCCTAAGCTAACGGTGTAATGAATACTGACAGATTATCCTTAAGAGTTTGTGGATGTGAGAAAGATCTGGCTGCAACATTTGTCACCCCAATGATCGCCAGGGTTGATTCAGCTGATCTGGCTGGCTAGGTGGTGTCCCCTTCCTCCCTCATCATTCCATGTGTGTCCTTCCTGTGTGCTCAGTGGAAGAGGACGACCACCTCTGACAGAGGAGGACCATTCGCTCAGTCAAGTTATATGAGTAGCTGCACTCCCCTGCTAGAACCTACAAACAAACTCTCAGGAGCTTGTATTAATTTATATTACCTCCATAATGTGTATAT
>NW_022900941.1:29976459-30042699 GCF_012274545.1 Fukomys damarensis | reverse complement strand
GATACCCAGCAGAGGGATGGCTGGGTCAAATGGAACCTCCAGTCCAAGCTCTTTGAGGTATCTCCATATTATTTTCAAAAATGGGCATCCGAAATGAACAGACATTTCTCATACAAAGAAGTAAAAGCAGCAAGAAAATATATGAAAAAATGTTCCACATCACTGGTCATTCGAGAGATGCAGATGAAAACAGCACTGAGATTACTTCACCCCTCTTGGACTGGAGGTTCCATTTGACCCAGCCATCCCTCTGCTGGGTATCCTTCCAAGAGAACTAACAAAGGATTATTAATTAGGAGATTTAGCCACCAATATTCTGCTGTAGAGGCAGTGGGTCTACCCCATAAAAACGCAACAAAGCTAGATGACAGACAGTTGGGAAGACAACAGACTTTTGCATCAGGCAAATCTTGGACTAGAAGACATTTAGACTTTCAAAATTCGTATATTTTTGGATTCTATATATTTGAAGGTTTCCTAGTTGTCAAGTCTATTGGCTTTTATCTGTTTGGTTTTAAATAGAAATTAGAAGGTTTTTGTTGTTGTTGTTGTTGTTTGTTGGTACAAGGACTCAAACTCAGACTTGTACTTGCCAGGCAGACATTGTACCACTGAGCTACATTCCTGGCCTAAGATTTTTGCTTTTTTTTTTTTTTTTAACCTACCCCCAAAATATACTATTTTGTAACTTACTATAATATGCCTATTTTAGAATTGATAAAAAGAACAAACGACATGTTTGTTCAGGTGTCAACATTATGCAATTCTGAGTTCCTTGTATCAATTACACATAAAAACAATTCTGCTGTCCAAGCTGAGTAAGTGCAAGGGAATCATTGGTTCTTAGTAATTTTTCTCCTGCTGATACTATCAGGTCTGGGACAGTATTTCTAGGATGCTTTTCCCTATCAGTGATGGCAAATCTTTTAGAACTTTCAATGATAGAAACGGGCCAAGGTAGCACATATGCCATAGGTTCACCACTCCGCCCTAGGTGTTCTGACATAGGTTATGGCAGAGACCTACCTTCCATATCAATGCAGCCAGGATAATGCTGACATACCTTAGACTAAGGTTTGTAAAAATTTGCTTGACCACATCTGTTGCCTTGCTCCTTGAGAATTCAGATTAACCAATCAGATTTAGCAGGATGGAAATGGGGTTACATATAACCACTTAAAATATACTTCAGAAAAAGATAACATCATTTTAGGTGTGGAAAGCCTCCTTGGAGTGATGCCATCCTAAGTCATAGTTGTATCATTTTGAGATGAAGATTCATTTTTCAGAAAAAAAATTGAGCTATTTTCTAAGAAATGTTTCTCTAGAATTTGGAAATGAAGGGGAAGTTTTTTTTAGCTAAAACTGTAAGATCAATATACAGACTGATCTATTTGCTGTATGAAATCATCTGAAGGAAGTGTGACTCACCAAATGAATTTTTAACTACGAATTTACTTTTTGTGTTGGTATAACTTCATGGAATAAATGAACCTGTCATAGTCCTATGATGGTGATATCTAGCATTATATTTTGGCTGCCTGTATATTCTGACCACAGGAAGAGAATACACTGACAATTCAGCTTAAGTATTCTAGTCCAAATGACAAATGCATTTAGTGCTATAGAAGATCAGTGGACATTCTTTAGTTACTCAAAGAACATCTCAGTGGAGGCAACTTAACTGTATCTGAGAGGTTGAGTAACCTGGACATAAAAACAGAGAGCCAGAGCCTGGAACATGAGATCAAACCAAATGAATCAATACTTCCCAACATCCTCTTTTTTTTTGGTACCGGGGATCAAACTTGGGTCCTTGTGCTTGCAAGGCAACCACTGAGCTAAATCCCCGGCTCCAACATCCTCTTTACATAGATACCATCCTACTGCTAGCTGTTCTCTACAATGGTAACATATCCCCCTCTCTCCCAAGTCTAAAAGGACAGCAGTTAATTAAGAATTGAACTGTCTATAGGGGGTGTGTGTGTATGTGTGTGTGTTACTTACTGCAGACTGAACCCAAGGCATCATGTATGCTAGACAAGGGCTCCACCACTGTACTGTTGCTAACTCAGAACTGAGCTTTCTGGGTCTAAGAAAATTATGCCTCATTCTGACAGAATCACACAGCTCTTGTGCTCTGGAGGCTGGACCGAATGTGCTTCAGATGTTTGGTCACTATGCTTCTGATAAAATTTTGTATTTTTTGCTAATTAAATAAAAAATAAAATCAGCTCCTACAGTGGGGAAAAGGCTAAGGGCTCTTTCCACTCAATTAGCAGAACAGTAGGGAGTTTCTTATGTAACAGAACTATCAAACTGTCACTACTGGGTACGTTCTTGCACAGACATCAGAATTAAAACAACTGGTCAGCTTTCCTTCTTTGGTGCTGCTTGATGTCTTTTTGCCTTGTTGATAAGTACTTTCTTTATATAATACCAGTAAGAATTTAATACACTTTACAGTCAAACACCCTATTTCCTTCAGTTGGCTACTATTTTTATGTTGTTATATAGCAACTTTTTATTTTATAGGATAACCTTACCTTTAATTATTCTATAAAATTTATCTTTTTTTATTCTAAGGAAATTACTATCACATATCTCTAGTATAGTGACAGCTTTGAGTAGGAAAGACCTACCTGCAGATATGGCAGTCACAAATTATTGTGACAAATAATAAAAATTCACTGGATCAGAACTCTCCTTTTACACACTAAAAAAATTCTGTCTCTTAGCTTGGATTTCATCCACTAGGGAGTGGTGGAAACCAGTTATCTACCTGGCAAAAGGCTCTGTGATAAACTTATTATTTCCACAATAGCTCTGAGTTGTTTGCTTACTTGCAAGGTGGAAGATGGAGAGATAAAAATTATCCTACATTTGGACTTTTCTTCTAGACTCCTCTAGCTTCATGAGGACAAATACCATTTAGTTAAATAACAGACAAAACTCATGATCTAGCAATTTTAATGAATACATTTTAAATACACAAATTAATAAATTTTATCTATAATGCTTTTAATTTATAAAATAATCAATTAAACAAAAATAATTAACAATAAACTAACACCATTAATTTATAGGTTGTGGGAAAGATAAGGAAAAAACCAGATGAATTCATTATCTAAATAAACATGCTATGGCTAGTAAGAGAAATACAAATTAGGCAATAAGAAAACAATGTGCACTTTAGAACTGAGTATTAGTGCAACAAGATACAGGACAGAGTAAGAAAATGTTTTTTCTGGAAGTACCTGCTTTTCTTTTCTGTTGTTACATGCTTTTTTTTTTTTTAAATTCTCTTCTTTCAAATCTGATGGCTTATTATCTGTGTAACAGTCCAAACAGTACTACCAAAAGCAGATTTCCAAGTAACTACAAACATTTACATTAAATTAAAAAGGGGTTAAATGATCACTTTTCACCTTTCTAAGAATCTATGTTTAAAATCACACAGTAGTTATATGACTCAGTAGGTAACACTGGAAACACTTCTCTTTATAAATGGCCCCCAGAGTAAAGTGATGCGCAGTAGGCGGTGAGGACTTGTTTGTCCTTCTTCCTCTTTCTCAACTCCAGCTTTGCAGTAGTGGCAGCTGGGTCCACCATTAAGATGCCAACCTATAGCTCTCTGTGAGTGCACCTAACACCTTTAAAGTGACTGACCAGATCAAGGCTCATGTAGCCCTCACTGAAGGGCACGCCCACTGGAGAATGAGGCCACCTACGCCTGTGTGGAGTGGAAATCTCAGCCACTCTGGAAATAGCTGGCCACATGTTTAGAGGTAAAGTACACAGTTCCCTAGCTCGGGGTGAGGAAGTAAGAGGTCAGACTGCCAAGGTGGCCAACAGGAGAAGACAGGCTGGGCCAAGTGGCGGATGCAATACAACTGGCACTTTGTCAAAGTTGCCAACTTTTAAATCCTACGTAATCCTGGCTTTCTTTAATAAAGCTACTTACCCCAGGCCAAAAAAAAAAAAAAAAAAAAGGCCCTCCAATTTACACAATGCCACAAAATTATGGTAAGCCAAAATTAAGAGAAAACATCAGCACTCACTGAAATCAAAATATACAATGCTGTACATTTTAAGTATTCTATGTAAATGAAAAAGAAGGCATTATTTTTACTAAAGGTCTAGAAAATTGAAAAGATCTTCAACTATGGTAACAAAGATTTGTTGCAATTAATTATAAAATTCTATCTTTGGGAAAGCACTCAAATAACCATTGTTTTCTTCAAGGGGTACCCACATAAAAAGAAAATACTGTTTTTCTGGGGGTGGTTACCGGGGATCGAACTTGGGTCCTTGTGCTTGCGAGGCAGATGGCAGAACCACTGAGCTAAATCCCCGGCCCAAGAAAATCTTGTTAAATGCTACAGGTGAACAAATATTTTTCTTTCATAGAAGTGACACTAATCGAGGGACTGGGGATTTAGCTCAGTGGTTCTACTGCCTGCCTAGCAAGCGCAATGATCCAAGTTTGATCCCCAGTACCAAAAAAAAAATAAATAAATAAAAAAAATAAAAGTGACACTAATCCACTAGCATTCATTCATGCTATTATCATAACTACTTTAGAAGGATGTTTATTCATTTCTTCTTTTAAAGCTTCTCCTGTTGTTTTATTTTCTTTGTTTGTTCTTTTGTTTTTTGAGACAGGGTCTCACTATGCAGTTGAGACTAACCTGGAACTCACTAAGTATCTCAAACTGGTCTCACACTCACAGTGACCCTCCTGCCTCAGCCTCCCAAATGCTTGGATTACAGGCATGTGCCACCACACCTGGCATGGTTTTTGATTCTTAACATTGCCAAGGCTTGGTTGAACTACAGCTATCATGGAATAATGCAATCATAATGATAAAATAATTAGGATAAAGGCCTTTCCAATTCTTTGTATAACAGTTTAAGGTATTAGAAATTGTTAATAGTTCTATTAATCTTTCATCTAGGAGAAAATTCCTTTCTCACTACACATCGACAGAGTGCTTATGTGCTGAAACCAACCTTCGTAGTCACAGGAATGATCCTCTGACCTTTTAATAAATAAATCTAGACAAGACAAGAATTATCTGAAGTGGGAAATATAAACATTAAATTCAAATTATTTAAAAGATCAGATTAGTTGTTAATCTTACAAACAATTGTAACATACATGTATATACATATTACAGCACAGTATGATTTTAAAAATATTATGTAACAGGAATAACTGGGATTGATTCAAAAAATCTAGACAAACATTTCATTTTTAATATATAAATATTTAAAATTAAAGAACACACCCAGTTCAAGATAGGAGACAACCTTTCCTGTAGAAAAGTGTTCACATTTCTAGAATATACAAGAACCACATTTTCTGAATTGCCACAATATCTGGCAATTTTGGCCCCATCAGAATATAATTAATAATATAATTTCATGCAATGGAAGGTGCATTATTAAAAACTTCATGCTAGAAAAACTGATGGTTTGATTATTATATTGAGTTGTGGACGCCTTCACTTAATTTTACAAGAACAATGATTGCTGGAAAGGTACACTTGCCAAAATACCTGTCTGTAAGCAAGACAGAGGAAATTGTTAAGTTGCTGAATAAATAGTTCAATATTGTCTGAAGTGTTGTAGAATCGCACTTGGAATCTACAATGCTTAAAATCAGGCCACAGAACAGGTCAGTGATGGAAACCACTGCTGCTTGCACTATGAGAGCCAATGACATGGGGATTGTAGGATAGCTGCTACTGTTGCCAAGGTAACTCTAATGTTACTACCACATCTATCATTACCAGAGACTTCTTCACGATCTGTGATTTCTGCTTTACTGGCTCTCAATTCAGACTCAGAATCTAATTGGTAGAGCTTAGGTCATGTGACAGTACATTCATTCAACATGGCAACAGTGTCCTGAATGCAAAGGGGCCTGGGGAAAAAGCAGTTAGCATTTTCAATTAAGGAGATACAGAGCAGTATCAAGGTGAAGCAAAAGCATCTGCAAAATCCACTATGAGGTTTTAGGCTGTATACAGCCACCTCAAAGAGTATTAACTGAACAGCCAAAAAAGATGGGCATTTATCAACATACATCTTTCTTCCAAAAGAACTGTTCAGTATTGTTTAGGAACCTAGGGAAAACCTAAAGCATCAGCTTCTCTCCTAGTTTATTCTCCAAAGAAGTATCTGGCAATAATCTGGCTCCAGAAAACAGACCTACTGCAAGTCAAAGAATTTGGCTGAGTATAAGTGGGGTAGAAGGCAGTGTGAAATTCCTTTGAAGCTGTGAAGATGATGGAGCCTGGGAAATAACTGTGAAATATTTAGTAAAATTATCACAATGAGATATAAACGGCATGCTTACTAAGACAACAGCATTAGAAATGTAGAGCCGGGTGTGGTGGCTCACACCTGTGAGCCCAGCACATGGGAGGCTGAAGCAGGAGGACTGCCGTGAGTTCGAGACCAGTCTGGGATGCATAATAAGTTCCAGGTCAGTCTCAACTACATAGTGAGACCCTGTCTCAAAAAACCAACCAACCAACCAACCAACCAACCAACCAACCAAACAAAACAAACAAAACAAAGAAATGCAGAACTTGGCATTCTAGGAGAGGGAACAATGTAGACCTATGAAAGAGCATGTTATATTACGGGACGATGGAGAAGTTCAATGTGGCTGGAGTCAGGAGGAATATAGATTTTTTAGACAGTATAAACAATTGAAGTTTTTTTTAATAGGCTAGTTATTTATTATTATTATTATTTTTTGGTACTGGGGGATCAAACTTGGGACTTTGCACTTGCGAGACAGGCAGCAGAACCACTGAGCTAAATCCCCAGCCCTAAAACAGACTAGTTTTTAATAAAATAACCAGTGGCAAAATAACAGTGAGGTGACAGATAGTAAAAATGAAGGAAGTGGGTACAGACAACAAATATGCCATTTTAGAACAAAAACTGGTTTGATTTTTAAAATACGGTTATTAAGAAGTCAATCCACCCAGCTATCCCTCTGCAGGGTATCTTTCCAAAAGAATTAAAAGAATCATACTATGATATATGGGCTCCCATGTTTATAGTGGCACAGTTACTAATAGCTAAAACTTGGAAACAACCCAAATGCCCATCAACTGGAGAATGGATAAAGATGTGGTTTTTCAATAAAACGAAGTACTACTCAGCCATAAAGAATGAGAAACTAGAAATATTTATAGTGAAATGGATGCACACAGAGGCTATACTCCAGTGAAATAAATAGGACACATGTGAGTAAATACTGAATACTCTCTCTGGTGTGAAAAACTAAAAGTGTAAATAAGGTTCAAATGGTATCATTGGGAGTGTAAAATAGGAAGAAAATGGCTAAAGGGAAAGTGGGAAGGGAAGGGGAAATGAAATAAGGGGAAAGAAAAAATGTGAAAAAAAAGTCAACCATTCAAGTTCAATGTTGGTCAAGTGAATGGAAGATGAGAAAAATAAGTTGCAGGGAGGGTGAGCTGGAAATGCTGAAATAATTCCTAAGGTAGAAAGCTTTCACAAGAAACACAGGTCAGAACTTAGCAAGCAGACACAGGACATGGGAACTAGATTATGAGCAACAATAGCTGTTAATATCCCTCAAAATACTCCCCCTCACTTCACACTTATCCCACTGTTCTCAGCATTTTCTAGCCGTTCTGGAAGTCATTTTTTGGTTTGTTTGTTTTTGAATTAGGGTTTTGCTATGTAGTCCAGGCTGGCCTTGAACTCACAGCAGTCTTCTTGCTTCAGCCTCCCAAATGCTGGGATTACAGCCTGTGCCACCATCCCTGGCATGAAAGTCATTTCTTATGAGTGTCTTCAGTTGCACTGTGTATGACTGCCTTGATGTTCTGAACTGACTTGAAAGATTTACTTTTCATGGTAATTTTGACTCTGAGGAAGAGAGAAGTCACCTGGTGCCAGGTATGGTGAATAAGGTGGATGAGCACAGAACATGATGTTTTTATGAGCCTTTCCACTGGATGGTAACTGGCAGCATGTGTTTGTGATTATACCTCATAAAGACATTTATTAAAGAGGACTCCAGAACTGCTTCAGAAAGCGGCAAGAAAGAGGAATAAGTGTGGGTGAGCATTCTGAGGGTTATTAATGGCATATATTTTTTGTAAGTTAATTTTAAAAAATTTTAAACTTTCATTATTTTTGATCACCTCTTGTAAATGCTAAGAGAGATCAAAACACACAAGACAGATGCAATCGGAGACAAAATAAAGAAAAATAGCGAAGTGTGGTGATTAACATCATCTATTACTATAAGCATTTTAAGTAGATTACAGGTTGAAGAGACACCTAGATAACAATTAGGAAGCCACTAGGAACCTTAAAGAGTGCACTTCAATGAAATGAAATGTCTTGTGATGTGAATAAAAATTAAACATAATGAGCAACAATTATGGTCAGTCTTTTGAAAATTTATGACAAAGAGGAGAAGCGGGGTAGTAGTTTATTGAGAAAGATAAAATTAAGTAAAGGGTTCTCTTGGAAAGAGACCCTTGGACATCTTTTTAGGCACGACAAAGACTGAAGAAATGAGAGGCCATTAAAAATGTTAAAAAATAAAAACCAAAAAAACAAAGCAGGCCAGGGATTTAGCTCAGTGGTTCTGCTGCCTGCCCAGTAAGCACAAGGACCTGAGTTCGATCCCTGGTACCAAAAAAAAAAGTATTTTAAGAATAAACAGATGCATAAGAAAGAGTTAGAAAACACTTAGGATTAAGCCCCTATAAGAAGATAAAAGGTAGTATCTGGGTAGAAACAAAAGCAAATGATGTAAATGAGGGCTGATGGTCTTTATCTTTTTCATGGTGTTAGAAGAAGCATTCTATTTTGGGTATGGGTGGTGGAAAGTAGGAAGTAAATACAAGGCTGTTCTATGAGAATGTGTAGTAAGTGAAGAACAGTGTTAATAAATAATAGAAAATGGGGTGTTTGCTTAGGAAGGAGACAATAAAGCTTTTTAAATTAGAACATTGAGAGGTTTAGGAAAAAACTTTTAAAAATGTTAATTTCTTGGAAAGTGTTTTGTTAAGATAGTTGTATTAAAGGAACTTCTATGAAAAACAATGCTTAAGTAGCTTTGATTAAAAAAACTTTGTTTAAATATGATCTCACATGTACAGAACATTTCAAAGAATAAACATTTAAAAGAACACCTATACTTCCTTTTCACTTATTGTTGGCTTTTGGGTTGGGTACTGGGAACTGAACCCAGGGCCTTCACACTGAGCTATCCCCAGCCCTTTAAAATTAAAAAAAAATTTTTTTGGAGGTAGTTTTGCTAAATCACTAAATTGCCTACCCAGGCTGTACTTGAACTTGTGATCCTTCTGTCTTAGCTTCTCAAAATGCTGAGGACCACAGGAGTGGACCACTAACTTTCATATCCATTTGTTCACATGCACACCCCATCCCCCCATTATTTTCTGATCCATTTGAGGGCAAGTTACATATGTCATGACTATTTACCCCTAAATACTTATGTATTTCTTAAGAATAAAGATACTGTCTTATAGTACTACATTTTACTAAATTTAACATGAAAATTTTATCTAGCCTATCATCCATTTTCCAATCTGCCAATTGATTCAGATTTTTTTTTTTGTACTGGAGATTGAACTCAGAACTTTGCAATTGTGAGGCAGGCACGATACCACTGAGCTAAATCCCTGGCCGCAGAAATGATCTTTATACCTTCTTCCCCTCTGGTACAAGATTCTGTCTAAGTTCAGGCACTGCAATTAGTCATTATGACTTAAAAATACATATTTTTAATAGTAAATTAAATGGATGTAAGAACTAAATTTCGGTAATGAAGGAAAAGGATAAAACATGATTATGAGTCTTTGATTCCTGGTTCTATTAATAAGACTTTCTCTGACTAAACTTATACCTTTATCTCCCACTACTTTAGGTAGATTCTATGGTGCTCTGTAAGCCAGTTCTTTGTTTCAAGGTCTGGAAGGCTGACCCAAACAAAGAAAACTAAAATAAGATGGTGTTGCTTATATAAAGGTGCAGTTAACTATATTATTTACATGGCTTTACATTTATCCTGTCCCTACTCAGATGGTAAGTTCCACAAAGGTGAGACTTTTGTTATCTGGCTTATTCCATACTGTTACCTGTGTTGTTCAACTAGGTACTCAGAAAACAAATTACAGAAAGCACACCTGAAGGCTTCTGATGATATAATCTCAACCACTGTTAAGTAATTTCTGAGCAACCACAGAAAATTATACAAATGCCAACCAACTGATCCAGCCAAGATTTGCCAGGAAAATTTGTATCTCAAAACTCCTGAGGGCCGGGGATTTAGCTTAGTGGTTCGGTGGCCTGCCTTGCAAGGGCAAGGACCAGAGTTCAATCCCTGGCACCAAAACAAAAAAACAAAAAAAAACCCTCCTGAAACTATTATTTAATGCCAGTGACCAAAATCCAAGGAAAAGTTAAGTAGTAATTATAAGGAGTATCAAACTTGATACTTTAAAAACTTCCCAACAAAAAACAAGTAAGAATATCTATAATCAGTAAGTCGAGTTTTACAAACATCAATTTTCAAAATGTATTTCTCTGCAAAGCATAGTACACTGGACTGGACATTACTTTCTATCAAAATGGGGTGAGAGGAAAAGACTGGCAGAAAGGCAAAACATGCTGTCAAATAATATTATAGTGGGAAAGTCTGGGAAATACTATTAAGACTTAGCAATGCCTCAGGGATGTAAAAACTTAAGTTGTAGAGTGAGGGAAATTAATTTGAAGAGGTAAATTAGTGGAAAGTTTTGAATCTACTATAAAATATTTTTTCTGGCTTTGCTACTGTTTATTAATGATAACTAGTGTATCAATATACCATCCAGGTACACAAAAAATATTTTTAAAGTTTATTTTAAAAATCAAATTATACTATCAACACATGATCATTACATTAAATTTGGAAAACAGAAAAACAGAATATACAACGTAAAAATCACCAATAATTCCAGCACCAAAATACAACCATGTTTAGCATTCTGTTGTACTTTTCTTGTTCGTTTTCCTTAAGCACATATGTAAATATAAATGCTTTACTATATAAACAATTTTATACCCTGTTTTTGAAATCTAGTATTGTTACGCACAATCTGCTACTTCAAAAATCATGTTTTTAATGGTTGCATCATATTCCATCCTATATACAAATTATAATTCATTCAGAATATCTATGCTGAAATCTTTTGTGTTTGGGGGGGGATCAAACCCAGGGCCTTGAATATGCTAGGTAATCTTCATCCCTTTAAATATTTTTCTTAAGAATGATTTCCAGAGATAGGATTACTAAATAAAAGGATCTAATAAACATTTTAAAAAAAGTTCTTACCACATGTTGTTTGCTTTCCAGAAAGACGCATTTTAAATTTGCTGTGCCATACATTAACATCATCAGAAAATATTATTTTGTTAATTTTTCCTCACTAAAAACTTAATACGTAACTAAAACTAAAATCTATATAAAATGAACACCTTACTATCAATCTGAACAACTGAGCAAAATTTCATGAGACTACTTTAGACACCCATGCAAGCAAATTTAAGTCACTGAAGCATCAAAAATATAGTCCTATAAAAAGGATCTAGAAGATACTATATAACATTGTAAGTAGTGTTTTTATCCATATAGTAAAAATAGAATAGTATTCTCCATGCTCCTATTCAAAAAATTATTAAGTATTCTGTCCAAGTATTACTGTAAATAGAAATTGAAATATAAGGAAATTAAAAATAATAAAATGTAACACACACAAGCCTGAAGAAAGTGCAAAATAAGGTGTTAACGGTAAGATAAGAAAACATTTTTTGGATGACACAGTACCTGATTAGAACTGGCTTTTTCAAGTCGGTCAATCATAATTTCAAATTGCAAAGGCTTAATTTCCATCTTTCTGTTAAGTCTATTTAATAAGGTTTCATCTTCTGAATCCATATCATAATCTGGTTGTTCATTGTCTAGATTAAAAGCTAGAAAAGAAAAGAAAAATCTTCAAACTGAGAAATTAGTTATAAGGTGTTTTATCATATTTCACCACAGACTACTTATAAATTTGTATACATTAACCAAAGATTCACGAGCAGATAGTTTGTTTCAGAGACTAACTGCACAGTAGGAAAAAAATCTGCTTTAATTATGCTTTAAAATTATGAAGAAGTAAAAAAATTAAGAAATTGCTTTTTAAAGTATCACAGATACATGACGAATAAAATAGCAATTATAAAAAAAAAATCAACATGGTAGTCTGGTAGCATAATGAGAAGTCATGGAACAAAATTAAGGATACCCAAATGAACTGAAGTACATAGTGTCTGATGAAAGTAGTGTTTTAAATCAGTGAAGACAAAGGTAAAAGAGATTATGGAAGAAAAGGAAAAAGAGACAGATGGCATTTAGATTAGTTAAGTCCCCATACTAACACCAATAAATGCATTATCAACAAAGATTTATAGAAAAAAATGAACCTGATAAATCATAACTTAGAAATTGCTGGGGGGGAATGCTGTATGGGCAGGTACAAATTCAAAAACCATAAATTTAATTAAAAATAATTGGGCTATGTAAAAATTAAAAACTTACAAATTTTAACAAACTAAGTCAAAAGAAAGAACTGAGAAAAAACAAAACACATAAAGAGTGAATTTTCTTAAGATTTCTTAAAGATTAAGAAAAAACTGAGTAACAACAAAATCAAGAAAATAACTTTTACTGGATAATAAGTATCAATGACTTGAATATGAAAAAGAATCTTCATTTATAACTGCACAGATGCAAACAATGTAAGGACATAATGCTTTTCACTCATCAGACAGATCAAGATCTAAAAAATTTGATAATATAGGATTTTGGAATATAAACTGATAGTTCATTTAATTAAAATATATTCTCTCAGACTTGGCAGTTCTAGTTTCAGGAATTTCTCCTATAAACTTACACTGAAACAAAGATATATACAAGAGCATTAGCTGTGACACTGTAAGAAGAACAGAAAGCAATATATACACAGGATTAGATAAGTGATAAGTTATACATGCATAGAATACAGGCTGAAGCCCTGAGAAACAGTGACAGTGACCTATTTATATGGAATGAAACTGAAGTGTATGAAGTGAAAAGTCTGAAGTGTGTATAGTGCAGTATGAGGTATTTTTAAAAGAACATAGATACATACACATAAGGTGTATGAATATGTTTGGAAGTGCACAGAGTATTTTTGAGAAAGGATACTCAAGAAGCTGATAATAGGCCAAGGAGACTATGGTAACAACGATTCAATGATGGCAGAGGGAATTAAAATTTTCTCCTTGCTTCCTTTTGTATTGTTTAACATTTTGAGCATGTACATGTATAAACAGTTTAACTCAATGGGGGGAAAAACTAAACTGTCACAAACTATGCTTTGAAACCATATGACAAGTTTTAGAGCAAAGCAGTGAAAGAGATACATATCACCAACAGGATGGCTAATTAAACTCCGCTTGTACACCCATTTATAAATGAATAGCCTACATTCATACCACTTGAAATATCCTGGTACTCTTAGATTAAGCATGACATTCTTAAAGGTAGTTTATGACACAGTAAGAGAAAACAGAAGTGTGTATGTATATTTATATGATTTTAGTACAATGTCTCTTTCTACAAATGGCATTGGAGGACTTAAACACTGGAGGCATTTACTTTATAATCAGTAACTGACTACATCCCATACATTTAAGCTCTGGCTCATTTGGGACAGGAGGTGTTCAATGTGCTTTACATATACTAATCTGTGACAATATAGTAGGTAGCATTTTATCTCAATGAGCCTTGTCTTCTAAAAATTTAAAATGTTATTACATTTAACTTGTATTACATAATACACAACAAATTCACAGCTATTGGTGAACTAATGACAGATTATTTTGCATGGTTCACTTTAAATATTCCTGAAAATAAAATGCATTTTCCTCTTATATATTGCTCTTATTACATTATTACCAACAATTCAAAAGTATGCTTTAAAAAAAATTAATCCAATCTATGTGAAACTTCTAAAAACTGTATATAGATTACTAAAAATTACTTTTCCTTCCACACAACGTTGTTGTATTTGTAAATGCACATAATGAATGTTCAATGATCTGCCTTTAGTCCACAGACTAATAACAAATAATTAATAAAATCAGGTAGTTCAGACAACTAGAAGATATCTTAGATAAAGATTGTTGAGTGCTGAACAAAGTTAACCCAATATACTAATTTCTAAGTTAAACAGAAAATTTTGAGAGTTCAAGGGCAAGGCTATATATAAAGATTTTGCATGACCATCTTTTACACACCTACCTAATCTTACTTACCTCTTGTTCCTCCACCTCCTATCTGCTCTATCTTCTTATTCCTATTCTTACAAAAGCCAGTGCCCCAGCTTGTGAGGCAAGGAAAGGGACAAGAAAAGCTGGGAAATAGTTTAGAAAAATTAATAGTGAGAATTGATAAGGAGATCTGACAATGTGTTATATTAGAACCAGGGCAAAAGACTTGTATTAGCACCACTATTTTTCTTTTTATTAAAAATAATTATACAAGAATCATTACAGACTTAAGATATTCTAAACCAGGTGCAGCTGCTTCATTTGTACCTCTTATTACCTAACGTTATACAGATTATCTCCCCTATCAGACAAAAAAGACAAATTATTTAAAAGCAATGCTTAATTCAGTCATGTGTGTATTCCTCCATGAAGTACTTAAATGAAAAAAGTGAGTACTAAGAGCTATTAAAATAACATTTCTTAAATATAAGATTCTTTTAAACTATAAGCAGAATATTCTGTAAGCTTTATTGATACTTCATTTTTGAAACCTAGAAAGATTTTTCCTGCTAACAGCCAAATATTATAAATAGTGGGTTAATTCAACAGGCCAGTCAACCAAGGAAACAAGTACCCCCCCAAAAAATATACAAGAGAAGAAAAGGAGGCAAGGCAGTAGAGTTGAAAATTTCTTGATGTGGCAGAACAATAAAATTAAGATATGAACAAGGTTAATGAGGAATATGTCTGTATAGAAGACTTTGTGGTGATGTTAACTAAGCAATAAAGAACAGAAAAACATGAGAGAATTTAAAGATGTGCATGATTATCATTATGAGAAGGAAAAAGAAGTGGGAAAGAAAACAGACTGGAAAGTTCTCTGCACCAATCAAGAGAGTTTGTTTGCTCTGGCAGGGAGTGCAACAGCTTTTGTGTAGATAAAGAAGTAGATATAACTTCTAGTAGAATATAAAGCTTTCATAAGTTGACTGGTTATCACTTAAGAGAATATACAGTTAAGTCTAAAATTTGCTGGTAAAACAAGTATTAGTTTTAGTGAAAAGTACACTTCAAAGTCCTTTACTACTTGGCCATATTCATACATAATTATCTAAAAAGCACCAATGTCTAATGGAATGAAAATACCGTCAAGAAGAAAAAATAATACAAGGAAATTTCCCAAAGCCAAAATATGGCAAAATGTTCTCAGATTAAAAAGGACCTAGCTTGGTACAAAACTGAGTAGTATGCAATTTAATGCAGCACATATTGAGTCAGTTGTTCTTATGAATGAATATGAATTAGTATTATTACATTTTGTACCCATTACTTATTGTACTGTTAAGGGCAAATACTTATTCCTCATCTTTCCATTCAAATGTTCAAGAGGGAAAAATATAGAAAGGATATTTTGAGTTTCTTGCTACCCTTTCATGGTCTCATCATTTTGACTGGTGAAGGTGAGAGGAAGCCTACATCAGCACAGAACTTTCTGGGTTCAAGTTCTCTTGTAATTCCTTCTTCCTGCCCAGAGGCTGCTTTCTAGTCAGCCCTCCACTGCATAGTAAGTGAGGAACCTGACTGCCCCTACGGGGAAGACTGCAAGTCAGTGAACTACTGTAAGGAAAAGGTTGTCTAATTCAGAGGTTAAATATTAGAAAGTTCACTGAAAGGCATTTATAGCCTACTTTCTAATATTTACTAATCTTTTTCTGGTTATTTACAAAACAGCATATTAATACAAGTACCAACATACTGGATAAAGGCATTCAAAAGTACTTTAAATTCAAGACTTTACACTAACAATGAAAATCCACATTGATCTTTCTTTACTTAATCTTGTAAATTCAGAACTCTGCATAAACCCACCTCTATCACTGTGTCTGCCTGGTCCTTGGACATTCTTCAGCCATGTTTGTTATTGTTCCATAAGAAACTACCATAAATGAGTAACTCATCCTCAAGTAAGGTTTAAAGCATACCCGGGTCAGATATCCTAACAAAAATGTGAACACAGAGGTGACTTCTGGTTACGTAAGGCAAAATGACCACATGCTTATCTTGAAATTTCAAACAAAAAGGAAAGGGGACCCCACACCCCCCCGCCAAATGGTACACATCGGGTGAATATGGTAAAGATTATCAATCTTATTTTCAGAACCATAAAGGACATGATAAGCAGATAAGAGAATACTAAAGTACCAGAGTTGGGAGAGAGAGCAGAGAGCACAGATAAAAAAGGAAACTTCCCTTTCTCATCTGAGCCTCAAAAGAGCTGAAATCAAGTTACTCTTTGAAAGGGTAGCAGGTAGGTAATTTCTAAAATAGGGAGATGGGCTGGAAATTTTTATACAGATATCTAGACCTTTCCCTTTTCTAGTGGAGCTTGACAACTATTTTTTCTCTCATACTATCAGCCTGTGGACTGTGGAGCACCAGGCACAATGAAGACAAGTAGAAGTCTCCATAGCAAAGGATAATAAGTGAAAAAGTCTATGAGATTTATGATGAAATTTCTCACCACAGCCACCCAGCTGCTCTATCCCCAACCCCCAACTCTGCTATAAGAATAAAAATACTGCCAGACACTCAGGAACAAAACTGAAGAATTCCATTATGGGAAAACTGATTCCCGGAAAAAAAATTATCACATATATGGCCTTATTAAAATATAAATGGATAGTAAAGTAATTCAAATACTTGAGAAAAGACAGAAAACAAACATTAAAAAGATCTCTGAGGAAACAAAGACAATACAAGAAGAAAAAAACTGTTATTTTGAAAGAGAAAGTCTTGACTCTATGAAGGAAGAACAGGAACAGGATATTATATAAAAGAAACACCAGGAAACAAAATATAAAGTCGTAACAGCAAAAAATTAAAGAACATTAGCTCTCTCAACAGCAACACTGGAAATTGAAAGACAAGGATACAGTGTCCAAAATTCTGAAGGACCATAGCTTTCAGCCTAAAATTCTTCAAAATATCAGTCAAATATAAGGCTAGAATAAAAATTAGATAAGGTTTAAAAATCTTATCTTCTATATATGTTTTCATAGGAAGCTACAAGAAGATGTACTTCATTAGAAAGGAGTGTATCTACAAGGAGGCATGGAATCCAAAAACGGTAAACATATGAGAGAAGCAAGGAAATATCCAGGATGATGAATGATAACCATGCAACAAGTCTAAGACCAAACAGTACAGAGAAGGAAGAGAAATAAACAAAAATCTCATTTCAAATAACATGAAGTCAAGAGATACTATAAAGTAAGCTTAAGAGCCAGGTGTGGCAGTACATGCCTGTAATCCTAGCTATTTGGGAAGCTGAGGCAGGAGGGGTGTATGTTCAAGGGCAGCTTACGTAAAGTAGTGAGATCCTGCCTCAAAATAAAGAGGTCTTGGACAAGCACTTGCCTTAGCATGAGCAAGGCCTGGCTGGGTTCATCTCTAATACGACAAAAAGGTAGTTTAAAAAGATAGTAATATAAGACCATTATTTAGTTTTTCCTCTAATTTTTATTTTTTATTACTATCCATTCACAGTATGTATTTCTTACGAAGAGTTGGTTATGTACAAAACACATCTTAATTCTTTTCTCACCTTCTTTCCCTCCCCCTTCATCTCTTGATCCAATTCCCATTTTCAGAAGATTTACCTTTCTATTTCCTACTACCTTTTATTTTCCTTTTTATTTATATTTTAAGTTTCTCATATAAATGATGATATTTAAGCACATGTGTCTGATTTACTTCATTTAACATTAATGGTCACAAGGTGCATCCATGTTCCTACAAATGACTCAAGTATATTTGTCTTTATGGCAGAGTAGTACTCCACTGTGTGCAATACCTCAGAAGGAAGGAAGAAAGGGAGGGAGGGAAGGAAGATTTGAAGGCAGTAGCCTTAGCATGGGAAGACTTATCTTTTTAGAGAAAACTATTTTTTAATGAAGCCTAATGATGGATGTGATCTATATGCTTTAATGAAAAAAGATGTAAACTTAAGTGTAAAGTCTTTCTTTTCTTTTCTTTTCCTTTTTTTTTTTGAGACAAGGTCTTGCTGTGTAGTTTGGGCTGGCTTTGAACTCACTACGTAGCCCAGGCTGGCCTGGAACTCTCAGCAATCTACCTTTCTCAGCCTCCCAAATGCTGGGATTACAGGTGTGCCTCAGCATGTCCAACTTAAAAGTAAATTCTTTAAAAAAAACAAAACGAAAAAAAAACTATAGCAACAATATGATACTTGATGATAGGAGTCGAGAAATGAAAAGATGTCATTTATTATAATATGAGTCAAGTGAGACTTCACCTGTGAAGCAGTAAAAAGTAGGATGAAAAGGGCTGGGGATTTAGCTCAGTGGCACCATGACTGCTTTACAAGTGTGAGGTCCTGAGTTTTATTTCCGGTACAAAAAGAAAAAAAAAAAAAGGAAAGTGTGACAAATTCTAATTCCAGTTCACAAGCATTAAAAATCGTTAGAATACATCTTATTTTTCACATTAGTTATCTGAATGGTCCATAGGACGATGACTAAATGCACCTATTTTAACCATTGCAGCTTTTGCAAAAGATAACCATGAGTTTACTTAAGCTTCATTTAAAATATATTTTAAGTCCTAAGGCAAAACTTACTTTTGATTTGCCTACATCTTTCCAGTTAGTTTTAACACCTTAACAAAGTCCCAATTCAGTTTTCTTTAAAGTATTGTACTGCAAATTAGTTATTCATAATGTTTGCTATTGACAGAACTTCTATGTACGTTTTACATAAGATAAAAGGTATGGTATTTGTATTTTCATTTTGAACACACTGAAATTGAGACTTTGAAAGAGGGTTTAATTAGTTTGCACCAAAGCACTAAGAATGAAAATAAGTGTGTTGGATTTTGAAGTCCAGTTTTCTTTTGCTCTACTCCCCCTTTCATAAAAGGAGTGCATTCACTTATACTTTCTCCCAATCTGTGTTATGTTGCTTGTTGTGCAAACCTTTAACATTTTATCACTACTTGCCTTTATAATTTTTGTTCTTTGCCTTAAGAATTCTATTTCTTTAAAATCATAAAGGTATTTTGTGTATTTTCTTCTAAAAATGTTATTTTGTTGTTTCTATATCTTCCCATATGGAAAAAAATCAACTGTCCCAGCACTATTCAGCAAATACTTCTATCCTTTTCTCACTGATTTGTAATTTCTCTTTAGTCAAACATCAAATTTCCTTATGTATGGCTATAAAGTATTTCTAACCTCTTTTTAAACTTCCATTGGTCTGTCACTGAATAAATTATTAAGAAAGGATTAATCAAAGCAGGAAAGAATAGTATGATAGAGAGGAAGGGGCTTAAGGGATGACAACTATATGTCTTTGAATATACCTTGTTTGATAGATAGAACTTTTAGAACCACTAAACATTTTAAGATAATGGCAAAACAAAATAAAATATTGGAAAATATCGCTAAAATTCAAAATTAGGGGATGAGGACTGTATATTGATAATAAAGTTCTTGGAAAGCATGCATCAGTGCCTGGGTTCAATCCCAGTACTATAAAAAAACCAAACCAAATCAGCCTGTGACAGTAGCACACACCTATAAGTCCAGATACCAGGCAGGCTGAAGGAGAGTTTAACAAATTCAAGGCCAACCTGGTGTGGGGGCCCAGTCACGGCCCACTGGAGTTTGACATTTGGAAAATAACTTCTTCCTGTATAATTAAGGCATCAACATTTGCTACTTTTCAAGGAAACTGTTGAGCTTGTTTTGATTCTTTGATCCTGACATAACAGGAAACTCGTTAGCCGAAGATCTGATGTTATCTGTAAGAGTCAGGAAATCCCATCCCGGTCTTTGCATAAAGATAAAAACAACTGCTTGGTGTTTTCTGTTGTTGTGTGCCCTTAAAAGCTTCCTGTTGATGTGAACCTATAAAAGGAGCTGTTTCTGTAAATCAGACTTCTCTTCGTCTCCACTCAGGCTGGAGTGTTCTTTCCTTTCTCAATCCTCACTCCCCGACTCAGGCATGTTCGTGTTGTGATGGCTGGACCGCCACAAGTGGCGCCGGAACAGGGACCTGAGTATTGAGGGGATTCAGTGAAGGACACCGCTGGATAAAGAATAAAAGGAGATCTTGACAAAAAGAAAAAAGAGGACCTTCAAAAGTAAGGCAAGAAGAGGAGTGGTGAGTTTTCTTATAAATATTAAAAATGGGAGCTAGCAACAGTCGCTTGCCTTTTGTATATATGTTTAAAAGTTTATTGCGTGTAGAGGAACCTGAGAATGATAATTGTAAAATTGAAAGTGAAAAGTATCGTTTGGACAGCTCCGCCGGAACCTCTGGAACCTCTAGGTTTTGAGGTAGAAACTGCTAAATATTACGAAAATGTATGGCCGCCTTTAGTGACAGCAGCCCATACTGAGGGTTCACAAAAATTCAGTTAGAAGAAGGATGGAAAAATTAGAAAATATGATAGAAAATCTGTCTAAACAAATGGAAGCTCAATGGACTAGTCATAAACTCCCTAAAAACAAGCCTAGTACAATAGCAGATCTTGATCCTTCTCCTTGTGACAATCGGTTAGAAAAGGAGCCTTCTTTAATTGCTTTGGCTTCAGGACCTCCTGAAGGCTGGAAGCCTGTGAGAGTAAACTCCCAACTCCTTAAATATCCAGTTCAGCAGGGTTTACAACAAGCCTTTAAAGAAGGTGAGGATGTATCTGCATTTTCTCTGGCCTGCCCAGTTTTTGAGGCTCAGGATGCTCAGGGAAACCTTGTTCGACAACACGCCCCCATTCCTTTTAAACAATTAGAAGAATTGAAAATGGCTTGTACCCAATATGGGCCGACTGCCCCTTTTACGTTAGCCATGCTAGATTCTCTTGCAACTGATGCCTTGCCGCCTTTCGATTGGAAACAGATTGCTAAGGCTTGCCTAGCTGGAGGAGATTATTTGTTGTGGAAGTCTGAATATGCAGAACAATGCCAGAGAATAGCAGACCTGAATAGACAGCAAGGAGAACTTAATGCAACTTATGAGATGCTAGCAGGAGAGGGACCTTATGTTGATGTTACTCAGCAATTGGGTTTTCCCCTAGGAGTATATACTCAAATTAATGCAGCTGCCAAAGCGTCTTGGAGAAAATTGTCTTCCTCTGGACAGGCTACAGAGGATCTTTCTAAAATCAGACAAGGGCCCGATGAACCCTTCCAAAATTTTTTAGATCGTTTGTTGCAAACAGCTAGTAGAATAATTGGAGAATCAGAAGCAGAAATTATCTTAGTTAAACAATTGGCCTATGAAAATGCTAATTCTGCTTGCCAAGCTGCCCTTCGTCCTTTTAGAAAGAAGACTGATTTATCAGATTATGTTCGCTTGTGTGCTGATATAGGTCCTTCTTACACTCAGGGCCTTGCCATGGCTTCAGCTTTACAAGGAAAAACTGTAAAAGAGGTCTTATTTCAACAACATAGAAGTGGCCCTCCAAAAAAGGGGAATAATGGAAATTGCTTTGGCTGTGGTCAGGCAGGACATTTAATATGTGACTGCCCACAACATAAAGAAAATAGACCTTTTTCAAAACCTCCTAAAGAACCTGGTTTATGTCCTAGATGTAAAAGAGGAAATCATTGGGCCAATGAATGTAGATCTAAAAGGGATGTTATGGGCAATCCTATCCAGTCGGGAAACGGGCAAAGGGGCCAGCCTCAGGCCCCGTATCAAACTTTTGGGGCATTTCAGGATCCAACCCTTCGGATCCTCCCTCAGTCAAAAAATCCGTTCAGGACTTATTCCGAGCCACTCTAGGCAGTGCAGGATTGGACCTCAGTTCCCCCTCCTATGCAGTACTAACCCCTGAAATGGGAACGCAAGCATTACCCACCGGAGTTTTTGGGCTGTTACCCAGGGGTACCCTAGATCTTTTATTGGGTAGAAGTTTCTCCACCATGAAAGGACTCATAATTTCCCCAGGAATTATTGATGAGGATTGTACTGGAGAAATTAAAATTATGGTTTGTTCTCCTTCTCAAATTTCTGTTATTCAGCCTGGACAGCATATAGCTCAATTGGTTCTTTTACCCAGGATAGTTACTTCAGGAAAATATAAAAAAGCCATTAGAGGGAATAAAGGCTTTGGGTCCTCAGATGTTTATTGGGTGCAATCTATTGGAGCCAATAGGCCAGAGATAAAACTGTTAATTCAAGGAAAATCTTTTACTGGGTTACTGGATACTGGTGCTGATGTCTCTGTTATAACTGCTGACCAGTGGACTTCTACGTGGCCTTTGCAGGAGACTCTCAATTACAAGGCATTGGTCAAAGTAGAAATCCTAAACAAAGTACTGATATATTAAATTGGAGTGATTTAGAAGGACACTGTGGGACTTTTCAACCATATGTTATTCCTGGCCTCCCGGTTAATCTATGGGGAAGGGATGTCATGCAACAAATGGGAGTTTATTTATATAGCCCTAATCAAAGGGTCTCTAATCAAATGTTTGATCAAGGATTTTTGCCTAATGTTGGTTTAGGAAAGGAAGGTCAAGGAATTCAATTTCCTGTGACTCCGTCAGCTCATCCTCCTAAACAAGGCCTGCGATATTTTCCCTAGGGGTCATTGACATGCCTGCACCCCATGCAGATCCAATAGTCTGGAAAGATGAAAAACCTGTTTAGGTTGACTAATGGTCCTTAACTAGGGAGAAATTAAAAGCTGCGCAACAGTTAGTGCAGGAACAATTAGATAAAGGCCACATTGAACCGTCTGTCTCTCCTTGTTATAAAGAAAAAGTCTGGTAAATGGAGATTATTACAAGATTTAAGAAGGATTAATGAAACTATGGAAATCATGGGAGCATTACAACCTGGTATCCCCCTTGCCTCTGCAATACCTAGAAATACTTTTAAAATAGTTATTGATTTAAAGGATTGTTTTTATACTATACCTCTAGCCCCTACAGATTGTAAATGATTTGCTTTTAGTGTCCCTTCTATTAATTTCCAGGGACCTATGCAAAGGTACCAATGGAGAGTTTTGCCTCAAGGTATGGCAAATAGCCCTACCCTATGTCAAAAGTTTGTAGCGCAGGCTCTTTCCTGTATTAGACAAAGTTATCCTTCTGTTTATATGATACATTATATGGATGACATTCTCTTAGCAAATGAAGATGAATCATTATTGCTTACTGTATTTGTTTATTTACAAAAGGTTTTAAATGATTATGGGTTAGTTATTGCTCCTGAAAAAATTCAACGGGAGTCTCCTTTTTCATATTTGGGATATCAGCTATATCCTTGAAAAATATTTACCCAAAAGTTACAGATTCGAAAAGATAATTTGAAAACTTTGAATGATTTTCAAAAATTATTGGGAGATATAAATTGGATACGTCCCTATTTAAAATTAACTACCGGAGAATTAAAACCTTTATTTGATATCTTGCAAGGGGATCCTGATCCTTCCTCCCTCAGGACCCTCACATATGAAGGACGATTGGCTCTTCAAAAGGTGGAAATAGCCATTTCTAATCAACAGATATTTTATTTTGATTATCAAAAACCCTTAGAAGCTTTTATTTTTCTAACCAAACATTCCCCTACAGCTGTTTTGTGGCAAAATGGACCTTTATTGTGGTTACATTTATCTGTTTCACCTGCCAAAAATTTACAACCTTATTATGAAGCTGTTGCCCAACTTGTTCAATCAATCCGATGTAATGCTCGGAAATATTTTGGTTTAGAACCTTCCATTATTGTAATTCCATTTACAGGAAAACAATTAGATTGGCTGTTTCAGAATTGTGATTCCTGGGCTATTGCATTTGCATATTTTTCAGGCCAAATTAAATTTCATTATCCACCTAATAAATTGTTACAATTTGCAAATCTTCAATCCTTCATTTTTCCAAAAATTATTTCATTTAAGCCTATACCTGATGCCATTGTTATTTTCACTGATGGATCCTCTAATGGAAAAGCTGTTTATGTTATTGATGGTCATGAAAAGGTTTTTTCAACACCTGCCACTTCGGCACAAGTAGTTGAATTGCGTGCCATTCTTTTTGTTTTTCAGGAATTTGCCCATGTTTCTTTTAATCTATATACTGATAGTCAGTATTTGGCTAAAGCCCTTCCTTCTTTAGAAACTGTGGCCTGTATTAATACCAGTAATTTAGAGATTCAACAACTTTTTATTCAAGTACAAAATTATATTCATGCTCATTCTCTTCCTTGTTTTATTGGACATATTCGAGCACATACTGTTTTACCCGGTCCATTGTCTTTTGGAAATCATCTTGCTGATGTTTCCACAAAATTTATTGCCCTTTCTAAAATTGATTTAGCTCGTCAATCACATCAACTCCATCACCAAAGTAGTTGTACCCTTAGATATCAATTTCAGATTCCTCGAGAAGCTGCCCGACAAATTGTTAAACAGTGCTCCACTTGCCCTCAATTTTCTTCTGTTCCACATTATGGTATTAATCCTCGAGGTTTGCTTCCTAATCAACTATGGCAAATGGATGTTACTCATGTAATGGAGTTTGGAAAACAAAGGTATGTACATGTTGTTGTTGACACTTTTTCAGGATTTATTCTTGCTTCAGCTCAAACAGGAGAAGCTACTAAACATGTTATTGCTCACTGTATATATTGTTTCTCCATTTTAGGAGTATCTCAAAAAATAAAAACAGATAATGGTTCTGGATATGTTAGTAAGGCCTTCAAACTATTCTGCCAACAAATGCATATTATGCATATTACAGGTATTCCCTATAATCCTCAAGGACAGGGAATAGTTGAACGTGCTCATGGCACATTAAAAGTGCAACTTCTAAAAATAAAAAAGGGGGAGTTACATTCCTCCTCACCCACAAATTACTTAAATCATGCTACCTATATTTTAAATTTTTTGCAAATTGATAAGCATGGCCATTCAGCAGCAGAAAGATTCTGGCATCCACAAAGTTCTCCATATACCTTGGTAAAATGGAGAGATCCCTTAACTGGTCAATGGTATGGACCTGACCCCATTTTAATATGGGGCCGAGGATATGTTTGTGTTTTCTCACAGGAACATGACGGAGCTCGATGGTTACCAGAGAGATTGGTTCGTCATGTGGATCATCCTGACAAATCTACATTCAGTATCATGGGATAGTAACCTCCACAATCATTACCTTTATGTAAAGAAGAAACAAAAATAAGCAGTACTACTATTTTATGGAAGAGGTGCTATGTTACTATACCTCAAGAAAGACCATTTAATGATACATCTCAAAACTTTTTGGACTAATCACTTGGACTTAAGCTTGTCTGCAGGACTCTGGTGGACAAATTCAGGTTTTCCTCAAACCAACATTTGGAAACTTGCTGCTGCATTGGGAGAAATATGTTTATGGTCAAATGTCAAAGTTACTAGCCTTCGTTTAAATGCTTTTAACACAGAGACTTTTAATATGTAAAATACCATAAATACTGTGTTATCTCAAGTCAAAGAACAAAAGAAAAAGATAATATCTTGTGTTAATCCTCCTTATATGTTATTGGTAAGAAATATAGAGATTGCTTATGAAATTGATAATGAATATAACAACAGCTGTTTTAATTGTAAATTGACCAAATGTACATTCTCAAAATGATGACTTCCTTTCAGTCTTTGATGGTTTTGAGACAACCTCTCTTCATGATGATGCTTGTAACAATTAATGGGTCCTAGTATGAGGATCAAGGGTTACAGATGTTGATAGAGGTAGAGAAAGCTACATGTCAAGCCTCCACAACCTACGATCTAACCCCTGCAGAGGCTGGTAGTCAAAGACGGGTAAGAGAAGTGTAGAGAAATATCCAACCTAAGACAGAGCATGAGTATCAAAATTCTCATGGCTTGATGACGGGTAAGGGATTTCTCTGGACATTTCTCACCTAAGACAGGCACAGTCTTTCTGCTGAGCTGGGAAAGTCCCTGCTCTAAATATAATAAAAAGGGGGATATGTGGGGGCCCAGTCATGGCCCACTGGAGTTTGACATTTGGAAAATAACTTCTTCCTGTATAATTAAGGCATCAACATTTGCTACTTTTCAAGGAAACTGTTTGTTGAGCTTGTTTTGATTCTTTGACCCTGACATAACAGGAAACTCGTTAGCCGAAGATCTGATGTTATCTGTAAGAGTCAGGAAATCCGGTCTTTGCATAAAGATAAAAACAACTGCTTGGTGTTTTCTGTTGTTGTGTGCCCTTAAAAGCTATCTGTTGATGTGAACCTATAAAAGGAGCTGTTTCTGTGAAATAAATCAGACTTCTCTTCGTCTCCACTCAGGCTGGAGTGTTCTTTCCTTTCTCAATCCTCACTCCCCGACTCAGGCATGTTCGTGTTGTGACAGCTGGACCGCCACAACCTGGGCAACTTACCAAGGCTCTGTCTCAAAATTTGAAAGAGCTAGAGAGATGCAGCACAGTGACTGAGCATTAGACTAGCCATGTGGGAGGCCCTGGGTTCAATCCCCAGTGCAAGGGTGGAGGGTAGGGAGCCAAAGATCAACAAACAAAACAAAAAAACCTCAACTTGTTTTCAGTGATTACATTGTTGGCAGAAGTGAGGGCATTATTCTGCCTTGTGGCAAGGAGGGATAAAATATAGGGACTATGTGGATGTCCTTAAGAATTGATATATGAGAAAAATGGAAGAAATCTGTAAGCATTAAAGGTTAAAACCTTGTAGTTTAGTTTTGTTTCTGTGGTGCTAAAATTGAACTGAGGGCCTAGCACATTAGGTAAGCATTCTGCCACTGAGCTATATACTCAGCCCAACCTTGCACTCTTGAATTAAGAGTAAGAAATTGTAGTATAAACATGCAATTTTTTTTTTCTTAAGTGTATATTTGCCAGGTTAGGTCTATTTAAAAACCTCAGATGCAGCAGCAATGAATACCCCTAATGCCTATCTTTTAATCTCAAAGTGCAATCCTCCTACCCCCCCCAAAGAACAAGAGCACCCAGCAAAAAGAGCTGTTTTCAGATGTGGACCAGAAAAAATACACAGAGAGTCTTGCATATCTACTGTTTTTACTTTCTAGGATGGCAGAGTCATCGCAAAAAGACTTAGGAGTTAGTTTGAATAGCTTCCTACTGATCCCACAGAGGTGAAAGTGAATATCAATAAAGATAATAAATGGCATTAATTGAAATAATAAAATATGTATAAATCCACAGCCATTAATTATTCTAAAATAAAACATTTTCACAGTCATTTTTGGAGAGTACTAAGAAACTAATCTCTACTGGAAAGTATGTAATTTTTGGTTCTCTCACCTTCTGTGATGTCAGCAACCATCAATGGTGATTTCATTAATTCATTTAGTGGTTGAAAAATAATGTTATTTTATCACTCACTTGGTTTACTGTAGCTGAAACACTTCTATACAAAGAGAAACTTTACCTTTCTCAAATGTTCGGAGATATTGAGATGTAGTTCACAGAAGTCAGGATAAATGGTTCCCATTAAAAGAGTCTGATTAATCAATTACAATATATGTAAGCATTACAGAGCTCAATTTAAAAAATTAAGTTTTTCTGTTTATGCACTGCCTAATTTTAAAGATCAAACTTCGGACAAACGAACTGTTTAAAAAAGAAGGAAATAAAAAGAGATCAGCCAGATTTATAGGACAATCAAAAAAAAGTGCAGTGACTAAATATTTGATAGGTTTGAGTACAGAGCTACCTCAAAGGATACTAAAAATGTGCACATATACACACAATAATGAAAGGGAATCATTAGCTCGAGGGTGCTGAAGCAAAACATGCTAACAGTGTGCAGGGCTAAGGCTTTAGGACAAAAAGTAATCTGCTATAGGTGAAAGCTGTGTAAGACAAAAAGGGTACCTCCAGCAAAGGAACCCAAAGTGTAGGCATTTGTTTTAAATTTCCTCAATTTAGAGCTGAAAAGAATTTTATAGACGGAACACTCAAGCCAAAGTCTTTGTTCCTACACAAGGAAGAGATTTTTTCCTATTCCAACTCCCCTAGATTAACTTCCACATATTATGGGTACCATTCTCCTTTTCATTAATTGTTACTGAGCTAATTGGTAGTTACAGAAATATTTGGTACACAATAGATATAAATTACTGAGAACAAAAGGAATATCTCTGATCATGTCTCATTTTTCATGTAAGATCTAAAAGACAAATTTGTTTAGTTCCTTTTGTAAATAAATGATTGACTGTTCATAAACCTAACCAATTAATAAATGAGGGGAATATAAATAAAAGTACTTTGTGGGCAAAATCATCTATATCATCATGTACTATCTATATCACTACTGAAGCTCAACTTGCCTCCAATGGGTTTTCTTTTTTTGTTGTTTTTTTTTGGTACCAGGGATTGAACTCAGGTCCTTGCGCTTGTAAGGCAGGCCACCGAACCGCTGAGCTAAATCCCTGGTCTGGGTTTTCTTTTTTAATTAGTATATTGTTGTGATAAAATAGATGTAATATAAAATTTATCATCTTAACTTTTATTTTTGTGGTACTGGGGATTGAATACAGGGCCTTTGCACTGCACTATATATACAGCCGTTTTTTGTTTTTAGTGTTTTGCTTTTTGAGACAGGGCCAGCTCAGGTTGGCCTCACTTTTGTCTCAGGCTTCTGAGTGCTGGATTTATAGGCATGCACCACCATGTCAGACACCAGTCTTCTTTGAAACTGGATGTTGCTAAATTGCTAAATTCCCCACAAACTCCCAAAGTGCTCAGATTACAGGAATGAGCTCATCTTAATCATCTTTAACTATACAGTTCAACACTGCTAAGTACAATTCACACTGCTGTGCCACTGTCACCTCCATCTATCTCCAGAAGTACCTAAGGATTTCAGTCCATCATTTCCTTCTCATTTTTTGTTATGCTGCAAAAAATAGAAAAATACTTGGTACTGCACTCAAGCAATACCTTATTTCTGACATGTAACATAGGAATAGTTTACAGTTAGTCAAAAGATGTCTGCAAAATGTTAAATGCTTGGTTTGTGCTAATTCAATTTATTAGGTGCTTATAATGGATCAGATAGAGAACTAGAGATGCAATCAATGAAAAGACAATCCCCTGTCCTGGTGGCCTTATAGGTTCTCACTATGTTGATGCTGACTTTTACTTACAAATGCACTGGGACAGGAAACCAACTTTGTGTCCACTGAGATTTTTCCTAACACTCATACATTATAGTAACTGGGCTTAGAGCATAATTTATTCATCTTCCAACAAGATGCTAACGTTGCATTCTTTAAATTAATTCACCATATCAAGTTTAGGTTTTGCCTATCCTCTGGTCCAGAAGTTTACCTTCCGTTTCCTTATAGTAAAGAGATTACTCTGGGTGCGTATTTCAGAGTTTTGAGTTTTCTGCAATGGACCTGAACCACTGCTGGATATAGTGTGCTACCTAGAGCTTCCCTTCCAAAGGTGCAACCCTTTTGGGGAAAAAAAAAAGTCGGCAATAATCCTTCATGTTCTTCAATTCATACTAGTTCACATGATAAAGTTGTAAAAATAAAAACCCGGCAAAAAAGCCAAAATGATAAAAACTCTTCCAAATTGTAATACAATTATAAAGCATGGCAAATCCAGCTTGAATATTTCCACCAAGAGAGCACACAGATCTATTGTCTGACAGTGTTTTCTTACACAGGGTCAAAATTTCCCATATATATAATTGCACATTGGCATACATGGACAATTGGTCCCAGAATCTTCTGTGTTCCCTGACACAAAATGCCAAAATCTATGAATGCTCAGTTTCCATTATGTATGATGGTGTAGTATTTGCATATAACCTACTCACATCTTCTTGCACATCTTCTCCTACACTTTTCACTCATCTCTAGATTATTATAATACCCAATACAATATAAATGCTACATATTGTTATACTACATTACTTAGGGGATGACCAGAAAAAAAGTTTGTATATGTTTAGTACAGATGCACTTTCCCCCCAAGGATTTTCAATCCAGGTTGATTAAACCCGGAGATACAAAATCCTTGAAATACAGAGGGCTAATTTTACATTTTTTTCTCACATCTCTTAACAACTGTGTAAAATAATATAAATGAAAGAATAACAATCCTGATTTTAAAAAATTAATAAACAAAATCACTCTTATTCTTATTAGGGAATATATGGCACCTGAAGTTTGTCTTCTGGACAGGAATGAAAAAAAAAAGAGGTTGTAGACACTAAAGGCAAGAATGGAGGTAATATTTTCTACTGTACTTTTAGAGTCCCTCCCTTATGAGCTAATTCTTCTCTAAAGAAAGTTATGAAGGGTCTAAAATGAATAAGCTACTAGCAATTAAAGGAAGATGTCCAGAATAAGTGCTTCCTTAAAATATCATAACTTAGCCGGGCATGGTGGGGCACGCCTGTAATCCCAGCACTCAGGAGACTGAGGCAGGAGGATCGCTGTGAGTTCGAGACCAGCCTGGGCTACATAGTGAGTTCCAGGTCAGTCTCAACTACACAGTGAGACCCTGTCTCAACCCCCTTGCAAATTTCACAATTTATTTGTACCTTGTCAAGAGAAATTAAACAAAGACACATCAGGATATACAAACTCCAATTAGCTTTACCAGAATTATACAGAAGTAATAATTCTTCAGTAATGGGGGATGGGAAGTTTAAAAATCTTAAAAATTAATAGTTCCTATGGGCAGAAACAGACCAGAATCCAGATGTTCAATTAATTATGTAATTCCCTCTCGTTGTGATGGTGGGAAAACAACAGGCGTGGACAAATATTATGTAATTAAATATAGTTGCTCATGCAGTATTTAATAAAGTAAAATCTCAGTGTCATATAAAATAAAATTTGATCAGTTCTCACTTTTCAAATTTCTCCCCCTTCTCTTACACATCTTTTTCACTTTTTTAGTGTACAAAAGGGTAACATAATACATCAACCGAAAATATGCTACTTTGGCACAAATATTTTGAGCTAAAGCCATCTGGTAAATAGCAGGTACAAGAAGAGCACTATGACCTTGCCTTTTTTTTTGTCCTGAAGTCAGGACAAGAAATTCCATGGGAAGCTGCCCTCCCCACACCAGGAAGGAAGAAATATTCTTATAACCAGAGATGAACCAAGAAAAATCAATACAAACAGAATTGTTAAAATAACCCTTTTCCTCTTTTAGTCTTCCCATATATTTTAATTATTTTCCACAAATGCTATTCTTTGTCCAACCTAGGTATATAGCATCTAGGACTATCCACCTTTTGGGTTGTTTGTTACTTTTCTACTGGGTTGCGCATGCAGGTGTAACAATCTATTAGCACCTAGGACCATCTACTTCTTGGGTTTTTATTTTCCTACTGAGTTCTGCATGCAGATGTAAAATCTGTGTATCTTTCTCCTGTTAATCTATTTTATGCGGATTTAATCTTCAAATTCAGCCAGAGATTAAAGACAGTACAGTTTTACTATACTACTACTACTACTACTACTACTACTACTACTACTACTACTACTACTACTACTACTACTGGAGCCTTACTAAAAAAATTACGAAAGCTAGAGGTGGTGACATATGACTGTAATCCCACCAGCCTGGGAGGCTAAATCAGGAGAATCCTAAATTGCAGCCTTGTCCAGGCAACTTATTGAGACAAGGTCTCAATAACAAAATGGCTGCGGATGTATCTCAGTGTAAAGGCCTTAGGATCAAACCCCACTTAGTGCCAAAACAAACAAGCAAATAAAAAGTTGAGGTGAAAATCAAGACACATTAATATAAATAATCAAAGTCACATAATTTAGAGCAGGAAATATCTTATACTACAGGTCAGAAAATGGATAGGTCAAGAACTTTTGTGAGTGTAACACAGGTTTCAGTCACCCTGGCCCATAAAGCTCAGCACTTTACCTACTATACCACAAGTTAAATTAAAACTTTCTAATTCTAATAGCAGTAACGAAAAAAATTGCAAGTCTCTCCTTGATATCTCTTTAGTATACCTAGGACGGAGCTTCTTAGTTTGCATTTCTAACAACTTCCTTAGCGGATCTTCCCAGTAGATCATGTTTTGAGAACCACAGTTCCAGTTTTCTCTCTAAAACATACATTTTACTTGTGCCAAATGTGAAATACACTTAATTTCAAGACTCTGTAAATCTTTAAGGTCTCAGGCTTCAAATAACTTACTGGGACAGCTGTTGAAAAGCTAGGGCATCTCAAAATTCAGAAGCAAACAAAGCACCACCTCGGCCTCTGCTTGGAGCTATCCAAGGTTCTGATTTACTTTGCGATTCTGAAGAATGGTATCCAGGACTCTTTCTCTTTTTGTTGTGCAAATCTGCTACAACTGTAAGGCTTAGTCAGAGACAATATTCACAGCCCCCACCTCCACAATTTACAAATAAAATGAAATGAATAAAAATTCAGTCATTTGCTACACCATCAAATCGGACCAAGCAATCCAACAGTCAGATCTACTGACTACTTTGATCTTTAAGAAGCTCCAGGTCTATACCACAATCAGGAGTCTCTTCTCTTTGATTAGTCAACTATATTCCTCTCCCTGTCTGCAAAATGCACACTTTGTACAGAGAACAAATATTATTAGCCAAAATTAGTGGCAATGATGACAATTATAAGAACTACCAATCATAAGGGATTAAAAAGTAGATACTCAGAATCAGGTAGAGATTTTCAGCATTACAGAAGGAATACAGTCTAGTAATATTAGACAAGATCTATGGGATTATATAATAAATAATAATGTTTAAAAAAGTCACTGGAGTGGGTATAACTCAGTGACAGAGCACTGAAATTAGGATGCACAAGGCCCTAGGTTTGACCTCCAGTGTTATAAAAATAAAGAAAAAAATCCAGATGTATAATGATAATAATCTTTTCATTTTCCCTCTATGACATTTCTCATTCTCTTTCCTTCAGCTTATTTCTCCCCTGTTGCTTTACAACAATCCAAAGAAAATCCAATGAGGGACCGTAATAGTTCAGGAGATAAAAATGCAGATAGTGCCTAAATATTTGCAACAACTCTATCTCATTTATAATAAGAAATTCAAATTACAATACTGACAGAAATTGGAAGTAAAAGCTAGAGTTTAGTTCTCAATGTTCTAACAACTAGTTTCTAGTTTTGACACAGGTACCACAGTAGTGACAGAGGCTAACAGTACAGGAAACTAAAACTAAGTAAGTGGTATACAAGATTTCCCTCCCTCCTTCCCTCCAACTTTTCTATAAAATCTAAAATTTTTCCAAACTACAAAAACTTACTTCAAAATATATTTAAAAGTATATTTTTACAGCACACATACTTTAAAAAAATTACACCGAGACTACTTCTCACCCACCATACTAGGAAAATTCCAAAAATTAAAAGCTAACTGCTAACTAGACATGGTGGCAGGAAGATTCCAAGTTTGAACATAGTCCAAGCAACTTAAAAAAGGACTAGGGATGTAACTCAGTGTGCAGGTCCTGAGTTCAACTCCCAATAAACCCCTCTGCCCCAACCAAAAGCAATTTTTTAAGTATGATAGTATCTGGAAACAAACATTTGCATATATTGCTAGTATAAATATAAAACAGTATAAGTTCTACAGAGACTACTTGTCAACTTCTGTAACAAATAGATATAACCATAACTTTATGAAATTCTGTGTGGTTCATGGTTATTCCTGAAGTGCTGTATGCAATAACACAAGCACAAGTTGACTGCTATAGTAAACTGGATAATAAACTGGTATATACAATGTCCTATTATGCAGGAATAAAAGAAGGACATACTGGACATGCTAGCCCAGACTATATTCTTAAGCATAAAAAAAGGTAAGATTCAGTAACATACAAATAGCATGCTAAATTTTGTGCAATGGGAACTACAAAAATATAAATTCTGATGCACTTGAAATAACATAAAGAAATCCTAAGAATATATGAAGTAATAAAAGTAGTTTTATTTAGAGTAACTGAAATGGAGGCTGAATGGGGATGTGTGTTTTGTTTTGTTTTGTTTTGTACCAGAGATCAAACTTGGGACCTTGCACTTGCGAGGCAGGTGGCGGAACCACACAGCTAAATCCCTGGCCTCCAGTTTGTTTTTATATGGAATCAACTGACTATATCATTTTTAATTAAAATCAAGTCATTTTGTGAATCTAAAATCAATTTTGTGATTACAAAAATATTTTAGGACTGTGATTTCTATTTACCATCTGACATTTCCACCCATTTTCTGTTCAAACCTATTATCTCTTTTGTTCACTCTCAATCTACTCACCTAGCACAGAATTACAGCAAAAAAAGTCTTAAGATAGCTGGGTTCAAGCAATACTTTGGCTTAACTACTACAAACTAATATTAAAATAACACTATGTACAAAATAAGAAATGTCATACAAAGACAATATATCTCTACAGATCACTAGGTGCTCAGGAACTTGAAAATACATTTTTTTCCCAATTGATCTGCTGTTTTATTGTTGGCAAACTGGTGAATAGACAAGGTAATAAACTGTGTGTGTGTGTGTGTGTGTGTGTGTGTGTGTGTGTATGTGTGTAAAAGAAACATTTGAAACAGATCTGAAAAACCAACCCTATGAAACACAATTTGGAGAGCAATGAATAATTTCCTTTACTGAAGAGACTCTTGCTAAAGATTTTACCATAAAGTTCTTTTTAAAAATCAGCTCTGTCAGAGATATGTCTTATTTAAAAGCATACATTTAAAACTGCAAAACATTACAAAGCAACAGTGATCAAAACAGTATGGCATTAGCATAAAGCCATACAGATCAATGGGAACAGAATAGCCCCAAAATAAATGGCTAGCAAGAGTACTCAGTGGTCAAATGACTGACAAAGTCCCCTACCCCAGACAACAAGGAAATGTCTCTTCAACAAATGATGCTGGGAAAGTGAATAGTCACATGACAAAAGAAAGAAGTTGGATTCTTACTTTATATTACATACAAAATTAACTCAAACTGAATTAAAGACCTAAATATCAGACCTCCAACTGTAAAATCTCTACAGGAAAACAAAACAAAACAAAACAAAAACCCACAGGAAGAAAGCTTCATGATTGGACTGACAATAATTTCTTTATGACACTAAAAGCAAAGGCAACAAAAGCACAAAATAGACAAATGGCACTGTAAAAAACTTTATATAACCAAAGGAAATGGCGGGGCAAAAAAGGGAGCAAATCTACAAAACATACATGTATGTGATAAGAGGTTAATAGCTTGAATATATAAAGAACTCCTACAACTCAAGAGCAAAAAATCAACGCACTTTACGTCTGGACAAAACACTTGAATAGGCATTCCTTACAGAAGATACATAAATAAGGGCTGGGAATTTAGCTCAGAGGCACCATGCCTGCCTAAGGTCAAGGTCCTGAGTTCAATTTCCAGTATGTGTGTGTGTGTGTGTGTGTGTGTGTGTGTGTGTGTGTGTGTGTGTGCGTGCGTATGTATGTACGTATGGATGTATGTGTGTGTACGTAAAAAACAAATGGCCAAAAAGCCAGGTGTGGTGGCTCATGTATGTAATCCCAGCGATTGGGAAGCTGAGGCAGGAGGATTGCTGTGAATTCAAGGCCAGCCTGAACTACAATCTGAACTATTTATCTCAAAAAACCAAAATAAACATATAAATGGGCAAGAAGATGCTCAACATCAATAATCATCAGGGAAATCCAAATCAAAAGCACAATAAGATATCACCCCCAACACATATTAGGATGGCCCAGTACCAAAACAAACGAACACAAATAAAAATAGAACCATCAAGCTGGGTGTGGTGGCACATGCCTGTAATTCCAGCACTCCGGAGGCTGAGGTAGGAGGATCGCTGTGAGTTCGAGACCAACCTGGGCTACATAGTGAGTTCCAGGTCAGTCTCAATTTTATAGTGAGACCCTGTCTCAAAAAAAATCAGACAATCCACTTCTGGGTAAGCACATATACAAAGTAATGAAAACAGAATCTTCAAAAGATACATGCACACCTAGACTCCACTCACTGCAGTACAGTCAAGAGGTGGAACAAATGTCCACAGACCCATGAATGGAGAAAATGTGGTATATAATACAATCAAGCTTTTAAAAAGCTTTTAAAAGAGAAAATCGGGTCATATGCTACCGCATGCATGAATCTTGAGAATATTAAGTGAAACTGGCTAGCCACAAAACACAAATATTCCAAGATTCCATCTACAATCAAAAAGTAAAACAACAGATCCCCTACATTTAACCTGAATTATGTCATGAGGAAACAGGTAAACCCAAAGTGAAGAACTTTCTACAGAGTAATTAAGCTGTACTTAAAAAATGTCACTGGCACAGGGATAAGAAAACTTAGGAGTAGGTTGAAGAGACATGATCTATGAATGAAAAGCATTATGTGGAATTTTCCTTTATAAGATATTTAGTGGGACAATTATTAAATTCTTCATGTGGTCAACAGATTTACTAATTGCATTACATCGACAACAATTTACTGATTTTGATAACTGTATTGTATAAAAATATTTTAAAAACATGATATCCACAGCTTACTCTAAAAGGGTTAAAAATGAAAATTACATGGGAGAGAAAAGAGATTATGATAGAAATAGAAAGTTGACAGGGAACGGAGAAAGCAAATATTGTTAAATGGGTAACATTTTAGTGACTCGTGTCAAGAGAGGTTGAAAGCATTTACAGAATTCTTTATTCTGGCAAATTTTTCATAAGTAGGAATTAAGGCCAAAAATTAAACTTTAACTAAAATTATATCAAAATAAAAAGGGTTTAAGGGTATATTTTAGTATAATTTTCTTTTCTTTTTCTGATACTGAGGCTCAAACTCAGGTCCTTAAGCTTATGAGGCAGGTGCGGCGACACTGAGCTAAATCCCTGGTCCATGTTTTAGTATAATTCTCTGAGAACCTATCTCTTATATTCTAATATAAACCCAAACCCAACTCTAACATATATATGCTATTCTCAAAAGGTTTCTATTACAGAAGAATCAGGGATATTTCAATAGTTTCTTTTAACACTATACACCAGTTACTAGTAGTACTAAAAGAGGACCAAAGAAATCGATGAAAACCACTTCCTCCTCCCACTGTCTACTAATGCAATATAGAGAAATATAAAGTCAATGGGTGTCTCAGGAAGAAGAGATGAATCTGCAGCTATAGTCTCAATTATTAACTATGATCTTATTCCCCCAGTGCCATGTATACTTTCTTCCAAACAACCTATCCGACGTCGTAATTCTAGATCTTTTAGAAATAATTCTCAGAGTCAATGATAAGATTCTTGCATTGTCAGTGTAATGACTTGTCCAAGTCCTGCTTTGCCAGGAATGGTGGTAAAGGCCTGTAATCCCAGCACTTGGGAGGCTGAAGCAGGAGGATCACACTGAGTTCAAGGCCATACTAAACTACATAGTGAGACCCTGTCTAAAGAAACAAACAAACAAAACAACAACAACAACAACAAAACCAGTTCTTGCTTCAATATGCTGCCTAAAAAATTTACTAGAAATATCTCCAGACAGAGCAGCCAAATAATCACCAGTTACTACAAAGAAACTGAAATTCTTGGCTGGGGTTTGAAAAAAAAAATTGCTATCTTTATATTATCAAAACTCAGCCTATATCTAGTGGAACAACTAACATTTACAAGCTGTAATACTCTTCAATTCTCCAAGCTACTTTTAAAAATATTTACGTTTCAGACTATAATATAAAACTCAGATAATTCTGCTTTCACTGAAGTTAAAGACTCTCTAATATCAAAATTATTGATCATACATACCTCTGAACAATTCTTCAAAATTGAAATAAGTCCGTTTTACCAAAACAAAAATATTTAACACTACTGAAGACATCTTTTAAAAAGATCACAAAAATTCTAGAAGCAACGTGTTTCAAAAGTTTTCATTCTATAAACCTCTGAGAGGAATTAGAAAGACAAGGTTACAAATGCAGTATTATCAATGATAGCACCTCCTCAAAATTACAAATCTATTATTTCCATTAGAAAAAAATCTGTTGTTACTATATATCAATCTCATAAAAAGTAACAATAAAAAACTATGAAGACAATGCCTGTAAAAAGTCTATGAAAAGGTGAAAACCAAATTATATGTAGATTTTCAGCTTCCAGATAAAGAACTTAGAAACTGCCAATTTGTCTCAACAACATGTAAAAAGCCGAACAAACAAAATTTAACAGCTCTTAAATACCAGAAAAGGTCACAATTCCAATCACTGACCTTAAAATTGCAGAGAGAGCTCAGCCAGGGATTTAGCTTAGTGGTGCTGCAGCCTGCCCTGTAAGTGCAAGGACCCAAGTTCGATCCCTGGTACCAAAAACCAAATAAACAAACAAACAAAAATTGGAGAAAGAGCTAAGTACAGAGAATTATAACTTACTGGAACAGAAAACTATATGAACAAATGGGGAATGGAAGACATGGAAAAACCAAAGCTAACTGATGAATTACTGGAGGCACAGCATGGCTTCACCTGAGATAAACTCTAGGCACCCCATTCACCGGGGGCCCTCGCACTTTTGTTTAATCGTCAGGAGCTTGACCAGGTTCTCACGGAGAACACTGGGGGGAAAAATCCCCTTGTGCTTCTGGAGGAAAGAAAAGGTACACATTTTGAAACACGATAAAAATCATTCTGTTTTTGAAGCCTATACTCAACAGATACTATTTCCCCAGAGCCTAATCTGCTGGTGTTCCATCAGAGCCTAACTGATCTGGGGAAAGAAAAAATCTAACTTCAGCTTTCTCCAGTCTTCAATGGCCTGGTGCAGGCGGAGGCAGGAACCAACTCCAGCCTCACTAGCAATACTGTGAACCAAAGGGGGAAAAGAAACTGAGAAGCACTGGTGAAGTTCACAATCCAGGAAATTGAAGATCACCAAAGACAGGCCTAATTGTTGGACTTAAGTGTGTTTCCCCCAGACACAAACACACCTTGCCAGCACATCATTAAAATTCTCTCTGTTGGCAGTTCTTCATTCACCTAATACAAGAAGTCCACTGTTTAAGAAACAATTGTTAAGGCACAGTAAAAAACAAGCCTGGAGACACAAAGTAATCATCAAAATCAGAGTAAGATCTGAGAGAAATGCTGTACTTTTCTTACCAGGAATTCAAAAAATTATAACATGCCTAAGGCTTTAATAGAAAAAGGAGACAACATTCAAGAAGAGATGGTCAAGGTAAGTTGGAAGATAAAGATTCTATAAAACAATTTTAAAATGACAGAAATCAAAATTACTAGAAACAAAGAGTTCCTCATAGACTAGATATGATGATCTCTGAATTTGAAACATGTAACAATATGAACTTCTACAACAAATGCAAAGAGAAAAAGACTGTAAAAATCAGAACAGAATATCCATGAATTTGCAGGACAACTACAAAAAGTACAAAATGTATAACAGAAATATTAGAAGACAGAAGATAAGCACTATTTGAAGCATTGATGACTGAGAATTTCCCGAAAATTAATGTCAGACATCAAACCACAGGTCTGGAAAGCTCAAAGAGGATAAAAGCCCCAAACAACAACAACAACAACAAAACAACAACAACAACAACAACTACTACTACTACTTACTACTACTTAACATATGGATATCATATCCAAAGACAGAATAAAAACACTGGTAATGCAGCTCAATGGTAAAGTGCTTGCCTAACATACAAGAAGCCATGTTCAATCACTAGCATTGCAAAAAGAAAATGATGATTAAAAAACTGAGTTATAAAATCTTACTTCCAACCTTTAAAAGTTCACTTGTTAATACAGCTCAAAATAATTAGATATAAAAGCTGTTTTGTCTTTTACTATGATTTCTAACTGAAGCTACTTTGGGGTCAAGGAGGGAACAGTTTTGTAAATATTCTTAAGCCAAATCATATTAACAATCAATCACCTTGCTATGAGTCTGCCTTCAAAGAGATACATGAATGCTACACAGTACTCTAAAACTTATCACCAAGTCATTGCTAGTAGAAAAGTTATTTAATAGTCTTTTCAATGGTAACTATGCAATAGTAAATATTCAGAGAAAACATCTAATTTGAAGGTTAGCACTTAAAAATAGTTGCTACAGCTGGAAATTCTATTTGGCCAAAATTCCCTTCATTAAATGATGATCAAAGAATTATAATTAATTATTTTATAACTAAAAAATGGGATGAAAAACATGAAGCAGAGTAAAAAGGAGATTCTCTCTGAATAAAGATTAACCATTAATAATTAAAACTTGAGGTATGGAATTGCCACAATTAAACTGTTTAGAAATATTCTAAAACAGGTAACAAAAAGGAAAAAAAAAGCATCAAACATATCAATTCATTTGGTGATGTTGTTTGGCTGCCTTAAGATAAACAAAGACTATGCTTAATTACATGTATGAGGCACAGTGCCTTAAACATTAAATGCTTAAAATCACAGCAAGTATGGAGTTATGGGAAAAGATGAAGCTTCATCTTAATGCTTTCATTCAACAGATATAGTCTCTCATACAAGTCATTTACTTTTCCTAGCTTTTGTTACTGATATGTGAAATCAGAATACTGATCCTTTTCTATTGTAACTCTCCACTGCAAAAGACTAGCTGGGTTTAAAAAATCAACTAAAGAATTTGTTAAAAATTCAGATTCCTAGATCATATATTAGTCATCAGTCATTTATATGTGCCATCAGATGGAGCTGAGAAGAAAGTCCCTTCACTTAGAGTTTAAAAATCACCCCAAGCACTAAACAATCTTTAATGTTTCTTTCTATTAGCTTTGAATTCCTCCAAAAAGTGTATGAATATTTGTTAGGTAAAAAGAAACAGGAAAATAAATGAAGGCAAATTTTCATCTTCTAATGACCCCCCCCACAAGGCTATTTCTTCATGAGGTAAATTTAATACTGTATCATTTTGAATTTTTACTTTCTTGTTGAAATGACAAGAACTTTACTAGCTACACTTCTTGTTTGTTTCTTTTTGCAGTATTAGGGACTGAACACAGGGCCTCAAGCTAGACAAGTGCTCTATAACTAAAATAATGTCTAGTTGTACTTCATTAGAAACTACTCTGTAAAAAGACAAGAAAATGTCAAGGAAAAAACAAGCTACGGAGGGAGAAAATATGCAAACACACATCTACAAAGGACTTGTACCTAAATATACAAAGAACACTACTCAGTAACAAGAAAACAAACCATCCAGTTAAGAAATGGGCAAAAGATCTGAACAGACACTTCACTGAAGCACGTAAATATTAATTGTATGAAAACGTACTCAAAGTCCTAAGTCATCAGGGAATAAAAATACCACTTCACACCTATTAAAATGGCTAAAACACCAAAAATGACAATGCCAAGTGCTAGCAAGGATGCAGGGAAAGAGAACTCTGATTCATTGTTATGAGAATGCAAAATGATAGAGCTACTTGGAAAAGTTGTGAACGTATTTACCAAAATGAGTTTAAAATTCATATTCATAAAAAACCTGTACATGAATATTTAGAGCAGTTTTACTAATCACGTGAAAAAAACTGAAAGCAATCAAGATCATCTTTAAATAGGTGGAGTGACAAACAAGTTGCAGGGAAACAACTTCAGAAACTTTAAATGCATATTGCTAAGTTATAGAAGCCAACAAAAACACTTATCTAGCATATGATTCCAATAACACGATATTCTGGAAAGGAAAAATTAAACAGTAAAGAGGTCAATGGTTGCCAAGAATTCAAGAAGGACGAACTGATAACAAAGAGGAAGTTTTCAGCATGGTAAAACTATTCTTTAGGATACTGTCACAGCACATTACACTGAACAATTTTCAAAATCCTTAAACTGTACAACAAAATGCAAACATTAATTATGGAGTTTAGCTAATACTAAAACATTATTATTGTAACAAATGTACCAATAAACACAAGATATTAACTGTATGAAAAAGTGTACAAGTGCACGCAAGGGCATGCACATGAAAACTCTCTAGACCAGCTGCATGTTTATTTGTAAATCTAAATTATTTTTAAAAATAAAGTTTACCAATTTTTGAAAAAGCCTAAAATCTTACTTGCTTTGAAATTCATTTTACTAATGCAAATTACTACTAATGTTTACAAATATACAAATTCATAGTCTACTAATATAACAAAACCTCAAATATTCTGAATCAAAAATTCCTTGATAATAAAGACAGAAGCAAAAATTTTCAGTTAAAATCTTCCATCTGTAACTGGCCTTGTTATAGATTCCTATACTGAATACTGAAAGATATAAAACTAATTCCTTATAATATTTTATAGCTTTTAGAAATTATGATTATTAAGGCCAGGGATTTAGCTCAGTGGTACCACCAACTGCCTCGCAAGCACAAGGACCTGAGTTTGATCCCCAGTACAAAAAAAAAAAAGAATCACGTATTAAAAATTATAATTATTTAATTACCTGAAAAATACAAAGCTTTTTTAGTATCCTAATAGTTGAAAAGCAAAATCCATAAACACATATACTTACATGCATATACAAAATATAACACATATTTGGCTTTTTTTGAGACAGGGTCTTGCTTTGTAGTCTAGGCTGGCTTTGAGCTCACTATGTAGCCCAGACTAGCTTTGAACTCTGTGATCCTCCTGCCTCAGCCTCCCGTGTATACTCCAGCTATAGTATATATATATTTGTAATAAAAGGAAGAAAACACAACTTTTATCTGTGTTGGCTATCTTTCCAAGATGGGTTAATTTATTTCTGCAATTATTATTTTGCTTTTCATTGTAACCAGAGCATAAAGATCACCTTCCAAAAAAAAAAAGCCAAACGACCCTACTTTCTTAGTTTCTATCAGAGAAACAAAGGAGAATCTTAGGTCAGTAATAAAAAACAACTCTTTCTGAACTAAGTTTAGTTTTAGTGGGGCAGGATACGAGGCTTTAGTGAATGTCATGAAAGGGAGGGAACTGTATTCCTACAACTTTGATTAGTTTATTGACAAGAAGATTGTCAGTGAGAAAACAATTATTTAACCATTGAAGTGTTATCTTTGAGTTATTTAAAAAGCAACATGAGGCTTTTGATTCTCTCATCCTTTACAGCAATCCCATTATCCATTTTAGCCTCCTCTGAAACCTTAAGAGGTACAGTAACCATCACTTAAACAAATGAATAAAGCCACTTGACCAAGTTCCTATACAATCTAATTAATTTCATTCAAAGAAAACTATGTTCTCTGCCAAGTGCAGTGCTTATCTGAAGATTTAGAAATCACTACATACAGCCCTTTCCCAACTTGAACCTCTTCTATTAGGATTTTGTGATTATTGTGGATGACAATAAGGGGGACCTGGAGCAGCCCTAAAGGCACCAGAAGCTATTTTCTATCTCTGCTTGGTTAGTTCCTAAAGCCCAAACATTCTGGAAAAGCCTCTGCATGTGTGTGCTGGAATTGAAGCAATTATTGGCTCAGTCTATATTGTTTTCCCATGGCTTTCCCTCCAATATCTTTTTTTTTTTTTTAAAGACAGGGTCTCACTATGTAGTTGAGACTGACCTGGAACTCATTATGTAGCCCAGGCTGGTCTGGAACTTACAGTGATCCTCCTGCCTCAGCCTCCTGAGTGCTGGGATGACAGGCATGTGCCACCACGCCCAGCTTTCCCTCCAGTATCTTTGATTTGCAAAACCTAAAAGGCTCATTCAGAAGTTGAACTTGGTCTTTCCCAAAAGGCAAAATTCACCTCCTTTTAATAGAGATGCTCACTTTTCTATGAAAATAAAATGTGAAGCGCTTATTTTTATTATCTTCATGGTTCCCTCAGATGTTTCCCTCTACCTGGAACCTCCCCTTCTACCCAGGCACAGTGCTCTTCTACTCATTAAATCCCTGGCAGAACAAAAGAGAAAGAGTACTTCATGAAAGTTATGTGCATTTGACTTTTCTATCAACAGGCAACCTATTCCTTGCCCTGTAATCTATTTATAAAAGAAAGAGTCCTTTATCCCCCCCATTGCTGAGTCTATTTCCAAATCCTTTTGAACAGTAATAAATATCTATGATTAGTATGTATCAGTATTTGCAACTTGTAATGAACTATGACTGAGACACTATGAAGCCAGATCATATGGGTTCTAATTTTGATTCTTACACTTGTTTAAGCTCCATTATCTTCTACTCTTTACATAATCTTAAATTTAAAGTGGGGATTAAAAATATTAGCTGTCTCAATCTGTAATCCAAGCACTTGAGAGGCTGATCGTAAATTTAAATACAGCCTAGGCAACTTAGTGAGACATCGACTCTAAAAATTTTTAAAATGAATTGGGCATATGAGTGTGAAGACCCTGGATTCAAATGTCCAGTATGTGGAGGGAAATGCACTGTAATATTCCTGTGAGGAACTGGCCTAGTGTACTAAACACTAACAGAACTTGGACAGAGAGGTCAGCAAATGTTAGCTATTTCACTGACTTATACCCACAACAATGAAAGGAAAAGGTTAGTTTTCTAAAAATTTCAGGAAATAAGCATATAAGAGAATAGTTAGCAGCCTCTGGAATGTTACTGAGAAAACACGGGAAGGCAAATTTCCTTTAGTCTTTTGTGGAACACAAGTTGCTGAAAGATGAAGACACTCAGGGCAGTGTGGCATGACTGGAGAAACTTCATGAAGATGCAGCTGCTAGGAGAATATGCTTAATTCTATCTCTGGTAATGCCTACTAGCATAAGCAGCTGTGCTGAGTTACACTACAATTTCTTTGGAGGCCTCGCCTCACAGGTGGGTTCTCTGTGCTTCCAGGCTATGAAATATACACTGCGTGACCAATCCTGCTTGCCTATTATATTTCATCTAAAATATGTTGTGATCCATCAAATATACTTCTTACCACTGTGCCTTTACTTTCTCCATTATTTCTTTAACCATGGTCTTTAATCTTGTATGCTGTATTTTATTCAGTCACTGCAAATTCTCTCCCCTTTTTTCTTTTTCTTTGTGGAACACTAGACACAGAAAAATGCACATAGATCAAAGGGGCAGTCTCCTTGAACTCAAAACTTTTCTTTCATCTCTCTACCCTTGACTACTAAATGATTATTTTGCTTTTCCCTAAAATGCTATGTACTATTTTCTGAGTTTCAGGCCCATCTTCCTTCTTGGATTAGCTGCTACCCAGATACTGTTCTATCGGCTCTGTCCAAGTACAGGATTTGGTGACAGGTTCTGTGCAATCTGAGAAGGCCCCTAAAACTAGTTTGTCTGAATGTAGGTTATTCTCAGTGTCCAGCCTTGCTCACTGTCCTCTATGTCACTTCTCTAATCATCTCAACCTGGTAACCAGCTTACCTGGAATGTGTGCTCCATAAATATGATGCAACCTGCTTTTGTACCTGTGGTATTATTTTTCTACAACTTAGTTATTTGAATGTGTGATGTCATTCCATGAGATCAATGTTTACCTTTTTTCTTGTACACACCCAATGACATTTATACAATAAAATGATGTTCCTGGACTGCATTCTTCTCGCCAAGAAGTGTTACTGTACAAACAATACACACTCATCATTTGTATTGGATTTTTTAGGCTTCAGATCCTGGGAGCAGACATAAACAATGCCAATTCCTTTGAGTTAATTCCTTTTCCTCCTGATGGATAACAAGGAGTTATCCCTACTATCCTTTTTCTCCTGAACTCTTTCAGTCCAGCAGGTGAGATGATCTACTAAACTGTTTGCAGGTTTATGGTAGTGAAAAGGGGGAAATGAACTTTTATTTCAAGCCAAGAAAGGGAGTACTGCTTCCAAGAACCATTTAAGCAGTTTCAGAACAGGACACAAATTAACTTCATGAAACAATACCTCAATACCTTCTTGTTCCAAAATCCTGATATTTGATATCAACTATAAAACAGCATATTAAATAAAAGGGGTAATGGGAGAGTAAATAATTTAGTGAAAGTAAACAAAGTCCTTTCTCTTTAAGGAAAAAGGTGTGGGTCCTGAATTTAATGAAGTTACTGACTTCAAAAACAACAAAAGAATGGCAATACAGTAGACTCTCGAGTTACAACCAGTCTGATATATGAACAACTTGGGGTCTGATCAGAATTTTAGTTTTAACTTATGATCAAAGTCTTGAGTCATGACCTGAATGCTGGCCATTTGTGCTTCCAGATGATACAGATTTAACCCTTAAAGAATTCTGGAAGGAACATTACAACATCCTTTCCCATTCTGGGTTAAATGAGAAATCCTGGGACAAGTCTCTCTAAGGACACTGAGATTTGCCTATACACTAGAGAGACTTTGAAGGCTGTGTAGAGGAGCTTGAACCTTCAACTGGCCAACCTGAGTTACAATCAGCTCTTGGGAAAAAATTGAGTTTGTAAGTCAAAGATCGACGGTATTTGGGCTGAAGTATTCAAAATGAATGTGTATAATCTAAATAAAACAGAGTTAGCATTTTCTGCATGCCACATAAAAATGACCACTGTGTAAAATCAGCCTAAATGAGGAAGAATATCTAGGGACATTAGAGACTATACACCTTCAACATATGAGATTAAGTTACCCAATGTGTTGTGATTAAGTTCCCCAGAATACCAATATAGTGACTACAGAAAAGTGGTGAAGGGACAAGATGAAATAAAATATTTATTTTACATGCATTCCAGGCTGAGTCCTTCTACTCACAACTCTTTTGCTCTAAAATGACATTGCTGCTGAATAAGAGAACTCATCTTTAAATTTCTAATTTGGATGTCACACAGCAGGCCTCTAAACCTGACTATATGCACTAATTTTTGTGTAATTTTAAGCCCCTATAGGACTAGTATTTCAAAATGCCAAGATGTATATGGGTGTTTTTTTTAATTCATTCAATTTATTGGTATATTTTAGGTACATAATATTCATCATTGGGAATGTGTACCTTTACATGATATATCTTGGTTCTTGTTTTTCCCCCATTCCTCTACCCTCCCCTTCAATCCCTCCACCCCTCCCTATTTACAAAACCTTTGTTTCTGTTTTTTCCTTTTCTCATATTTTTCCTTTGCCCTCTTTCCTTTTCCTTACCCCTCCCACTTCCCCTCTGGACCTTTTCTTATATTTCACATTATCTATTATACATTTTGGTCCTCACACGATGTGTGATGTTCTATGTTCAATCATCAATGCATTCATTTATTAACTCAAGTAAACACTTAATTGCATATGTAATCACATGCCAAGTACTGTACCAAGCAGTGATGTTCAAAGGTTTTTTTTTCGAAGATTTCTAAGTCTCAGCTTTCAATGAACTTTATATCTTAAGGAGGCAACAGAAGACAAACAATAATGGAAGGTAGGTAGTGCCACAATGAGATGTACACATGGCATGGGCCTTGAGGCAAGTGGTGCCAAGAATATTGCTGAGAAGAGTCAAGAAAAGTCTCCTAAAGGTAATCTTGGAGGTAAGTTGTACTTTACTAAGTAGGAACAGGGCTATGTGAGGCATGAGAAAATAAGGAATCAAAGAACGGCAAAGAGTTTATTATTACTGTAGGTTGAAGCATGAAGAGTTAGAGAAATTAGAAGAAGAAAATGTGTAGTAACACTACACTGGATAATAAAATATGTAGAGAGCGAATGAGCTGGAGCACCGGCTGCTGAGTAACTTAAATGTAGAAGAACGAAAAGGCCCTTAAACAGTTCACTTCACTAAGATTGGGGTCACAGTGGAAGAACACATAGGGCAACATGGATGGAGAGGCACAAAGGAGGGAAATCCTTCTATACTACAAAAAGATGCTAAAATTTTACCCTGTAGGCAACAGGGGGGTGTTGAAAAACTCTAACATGGATAGTCACAACAGTGGCCAATCAGATGATGGCCTAGAAGATAGCAAAACTAAGGAGTCTTCTGCAAAGCCCAGGCAAACAATAACACCAGCCCAAACAAAGCCACCATATTGGCAATTTCATAATTTTTTTCCTTAGCCAGGCAAATTTGGATTCCTTCAAATCTTTCATTAAAAGAAGAGAAGGAAAAATCCAGGGTGATGTTTTCTAAAATTCCTTATATTTAAGAGCTGGGAAAAGAAGTTAAATTTTTTTTGGAAAACTTTCATTAAAAAAAAAAAATATATGTGTGTGTGTGTGTGTGTGTGTGTGTGTGTGTGTGTGTGTGTGTGTGTGTGTGTACATATGAGCTTAAAATAGTCTAATAATTACATCTATTAAGGGCTGGGACTTAGCTCAGTGGTTCTGCTGCCTGCCTTGCAAAGGTAAAGTCCTGAGTCCAATCCCTGGTACCCCCCCACCAAAAAAAAAAAAAAAAATCAGGTCTATTCAGTCTAATAACTGGCATGTAAGTAAGCATATTGTAAGTTACCAATTTGATGGAAATTTACATATGCACTTAAAGTGACCTACCATTAAAATCTGAGAAATGTGAAATGGAAAAAAAGCAGAATTGCACATACCTGTAATCCCAGAAGTTGGGAGGCTGAGGTAGGAGGAACACCTTTATTTTGAGGCCAGCCTGGGCTACATAGTGAGATCAAGACCAGCCTCAACTACATAGTGAGACCCTGTCTCAAACAACAAAAACAGAAACAAAAACCCTATACAAACAGTCGGGAGGCTGATGCAGGAGGATCGCTGTGAGTGAGTTCAAGACCAGCCTGGGCTATACAGTGAGCTCCAGGTCAGTCTCAACTACATAGTAAGACCCTGATTCACCCCCTACCAAAAAAAACCTATACATACAGTGTGACTATAGTACAATATGCAAAATATATGTACAACTAAAAGAAAAAAGTTATATAGTCAAAACAAGAAAATGAAAATTGAAAGTTAAAATATTTTTGTTATTTTTATCCCATTTTACAATAAATGAATAACAGGATAAAAACGAGAAACAAGATAAAAATGAAATAGCCTGACCCAGATGAGCTACAGCCTATTTTTTACTCTTAGTTTTCCACAATGCATTTTACAAATGGTCCTGCTATCTAGCTGTACTATTATTAAAGTACAAAACCACTGATACTTTGGCTTAGGAGAAATCCTCAAAATTCCCATTCAGAGCAGCCATTTCCTTCCTAATTGATACAAAGGTAAAGGCAAATTTCAAACACTAAATAGATGCAAAGTCAAAGAGCTAAGAGGAAACATTACATAAATAACTTTTGTATGTGTTTTTTTCTTGAATGCTTCTGAGAAAAGTCTCCAGAAAATGGTTCTACAACAAAAGGTTTTATTTTTAAGGCCATTTAAAAACAATTTAGTCAGTAAATAACACACCACTTGAGCATCTATAAATCAAACATTTTACTCTGAAATTACAAGAGAAAATAAAATAGTCCCTGCTCTAGAGGCTCACAGTCTAAAAGGTTAAAAGTCATCACAATAAAGTATGGTGAATATTCTAATAGTTATGTATAAGATACTGTGATAAGCAAAGAAAAAAGGTAGAATGGAGTCACAGTAAGCTTCATAAAGGAGTCGGTCTAAAATGCGTTATAGAAAGCAAAAAACTTGAACAGTACATGCAAGAAAGTGTGAAATGAGAAACAAGGTGAAATGTGGGTAATTTTCAGTAGTCCCTATGGCACAGAGCAAGGTGAAGGCAACAGAAAATGAGATTAAAGGCAGGAAACAAATCAATGAAACATACTAGAAAATCTGATTATTATTTAATTACATCAATCTACACTGGCATGAATTACAAGATGTACCTTTAATATATGTATCATAAAAAACAACAAAAAAAGCTTTATCTTGAGTCTTAATATTAACAAGTTTAATATGAGATATACTGTCAGTGTTAAGATAAAGAAAAACCAGCCTTGTAAAAAGAAACATCAAAGAACTTGGCACTTCTCAACCTGCCCAGGAGAAGAAGAAGGAAGAAAGAAAAACAAAATAAAACAAAAAAAACCTCACACTGAGAACTGAACTTTGAGTGGGTCTGCAGCTTGAATTAAAGCTAACACTGTGTTTCAAAACAAGTGTAACAGACTTGCAAGTGTTCTGAAGTTGGTAGCACCACAAATACCTGGTAGAAAATGTGCTTGTTAGAATCAATAAAAAGTCAATTTAACATCAATGTTAAATTTGATGATATTTCAAATTTACTTGGGGAACTTTTAAAAACATGCATGACTAGTCTGAACATTCAGAGATTCTCAATCAGTCAGTACATCAGGTAGCGCTGAAGCAGAGCACTGGAATCTTTTTTTTAACAAGCTACCCAGCAATTTTTTTTTAATTTGATAAAATACCAAGTCACTAGTATGTGTGTAGAATCAGCTGAAAACTTCTACTATAAAGAACAGTAGGATTTTAATCAAGAGCACAATTTATTCAAACTGACAATTTAGGAAGACCACTGTGGCACAGAGATACCTCTCGGGGAACATAAGAAGAAAGTAAAGACAGAAGATAGAGAGTAGTAAAGACTTTAGTTAGGAGATTATTGAGATAGTTTTAAGACTAGAGATAGTGATCCTTTAAATAGTAAACATAGGAAGAAATTGGAATGTGAAGGATACAGAATTAAAATTTTATAAAAACTAGATGAAAGTCAGGGCTAGGGATTTAGCTCAGTGGCACGGTACCTTCCCTGCAAGTGCAAGGTCCTGAGTTCAATTTCTGATACAGCAAAAAACAAAGCAAACCAAAACCTAGATGAAAGTAGAAGTGTAGGATGTAATTCTGGAAATTTTCAAATTAATCCTTAACTCCTGAGCCACTCATAACTAGTAATTGTCCAATGGACCTTTAAAAAAAGTCTACTTTGGGTATGCCAACCCACTACCTTTCAGCTATATAATAAAGTATAAGTGTCAATATAAAATCCTATATTGTTGCCACCAGGAGCTGCCATCGCTCCAGCACCAGGAGGGCTGCCTGGGCCTTGATCCAACGGGAAGGATAGCCACACCTTTTCCCACTGGGAGCCGCCACTGCTGCTGCACCAGGAAGACAGCCATGCAGGCGCCACTGAACCCCCACAACTCCGCTAACCCCCACCTTGTTGCACACTCTCAGACCTCCTGATTGAGCCAGCCTTTGGACCCACTTTGCACAGGCAGAGGTGGTCATAAAGGGTATTTTTCTGAGTTCCCAACTTTGAACATCTTTAAAGAAAGGGCTTGGGAAACCTGCAGTAGAACGGTGTGGAGTTCAACTGTTCAGAAGGTTGGGGAACTCAATATGGGCCTTGCAGCCCGAGGTTAGTCAGCGTCAGGGGGTTCAGCCATTAGCTAACTGAGATCAGGGGTCTTGTGTCCTAGCTCTGTCTGAGCCCCCATCCTAAATGGAAAATATACTATACTGAAAAGTTTGTTCACTGCTAACATGTTTTGGACTGCTTCTTGATTTCAATTTAATTCAAATGGTTTAAGGGTGATAAGACTAGTGACTACCACAGGTGGTCAGTTTCCAAGTTGTGCTTGATCATATTGTGTTGCTGATTGTATCAGTTGGAATAAAGGATTGTGATTGATTTGATGAGCTGTTTTCTCTGATATTATGAAGATGAGAATGTCTGTGGGTCATTAGAGACCCAGAAGCTAGGGTACAACTGTATCAGGAAGATTTGGGTGATAACCCAGAGATTAAACCAAGGACAGCCTGACAACAAAAATAAAAATGAGAAAACACTTAAGCAAGACACAAAGACAGACTTCCAATTCACCAATGGCAAACAGTAGGACAAATGAGGATGAAAAGGCCGATAGTGAACCACTAGGACACCCTGAATTCAAAGCACAGGAAGTAACAAAACAGATCCATCAGGCTCTAGAAAAATTCAAAATAGAACTAATTTCCCAGATAACCACAGAGATGGTGAGCAAAATGAAAATCGTGATTCGAGACTCTAGAACAGAAACTGACAGAAAAACAGATGAGCTCAGGACCATGATAGAAGCCATGAAGGCCCAGCATAAGAAAGAAATGGAAACAATAAACGGCCAACATAGGAAAGAAATGGAATCCATAAAACACATTCGAACAGATGTCCAGGAGATTAAACACTCCATTGAAAGTGTACAAAACAGAATAAAAGAATGCGAAGATAGAATCTCAGATATAGAAGATAAGATTGCAGTCAGTGACCGTGAAAAGAGAGGTCTCTTAAAAATAATAAGGGATCATGAGAAATCAATCCAGCAACTTCTACATGATGCAAAGAAGAATAACATAAGATTGATAGGAATCCATGAAGTATCAGGAGAAAATGCAATGACTTTAAAAAGCTGTTCAAACAATTAATGACAGAAAACTTCCCAGAAAGAGGGGAAGAATTTGACATTCAGATAAGTGAGGCATATAGGACCCCAACTAGCCACAATAAAAAAAAAAAAACTACACCTAGACATATAATAATCAAGATCCCAGAAACCCAACAGAAGAACAAAACACTACAAGCAGTAAGAGAAAAGAAACAAATCACATGCAAAGGAAAGACCATCAGAATCACAGCAGACTTTTCAACACAAACTGTTAGGGCAAGGAGAGCCTGGAGTGAGGTATTTCAAGTACTAAAAGAGAACAACCTCCAACCTAGACCGATGTATCCTGCAAAACTCTCTTTCAAAATGGATGGGAAAATAAGACATTTCCAAGACAAAGAACACCTGAGAAACTACATGAATACCAAACCAGCACTACAAGCAATTCTAAACAATATCCTAGAAAAAGACAATGAAGGTAACAACACCATGAGGCCCAACAGAGCAAATCAAATAGGAAAGGCAAGAAACTAAAAGGAGAAAGTGAAAAAATAAAAAGAGTCAACAAAAGGCCAATAACAGGACAATAATAAGTCAGTACATATCAATTATAACCATCAATGTCAATGGCCTCAACTCATCAATCAAGAGAAAAAGACTGGCAGAATGGAATAAGAAGCAAAATCCAACAATATGTTGTATACAAGAAACACACCTAGTGCAAAAAGAAGCCCATAGACTGAAAGTGAAAGGATGGAAAGCAATTCTCCATGTGACAGGAGCCCAGAAAAAAAGCAGGGGTAGCAATCTTATTTGCAGACAAAGTAAATTTCAAACCAAAACTGATTCTAGTATTATAGATGTAGGACGGTACTGTATCATACCTCTGTAATTGTAAAATATCTTGTACCTGCTTTATGATACATAGTAGTGACCGTGCTTTATCAGACTTATTTTTAATGATGTTACTCTGGAATGTTCTTTCCCCAGAAGATGATTAAGACGCTAATAAAAAAAAAAAATGGTGCCAAGTACCACAACAGCAACAGAACTTTGCTGTTTTCTGGGTATTATTCTTTTCTTTGTTTTTTTTTTTTTGTTTTTCTAATGGAGTGTGCTAAATGTCTATAATTTTGTTCAGATGACTGCAGAACCTGGAAAAGCTGTTGCTGCTACTGATGCTTTAACATATTGCTATTATTGGTCTTTTTATAAAAATATAAATATATATAACATATATACATATAAATTTTGAATTTTTGGAAACTAACTGTACAGTCGACTTTGGAAAAAGTTATCCCAATTTACTGTGTTGAGCTGGCATTGTACAGAAATTAACAGCCATATTGGTCTAGAAATGTTTTTTTTTCATTTGTACAGGGTAACGCACTGTATTAAATATGTAAGGTCATATCTAGTGGGTTTGACTACAGAAACTAATAAAGTATTCTCTAAATAATGAAAAAAAAAAAAGAATAAGATAAGACCACAAGAGCAAGAAGCAACTTATTATATGTTCAAGGACCATTTTCATCTTCAGAATTAAGGATTATTTTAATTTTACATCATTGCCCTTTCTCTTTTACTTTCCTTTTTAGTTTTATTTTAGGATTCCCTATTTTTAATGTTCATACAGAGATTTCTTTAACCGAAAACTGAATAGTTTCTCTGGTGTGAAAAACTATAATAGTACACAGGATCCTAATGAGATAATTAATAATGTGAAATAGGAAGTAAAGGGCTAAAGGTGTAGGGAAAGTGGGAAGGGTGGGGGAAAGGTAATAAGGGAGAGGAAAAAATGGAAATAAAGTATTTGTAAATGGGGGGGAGAGGAAGGGGTGAAGGGAGGGCAGGGACAAGGGGAAAAAATGAGAACCAAGATCTGTCACGTAAAGGTACAGGATCCCAATAATGAATATAACTGTATTGTATACCTAGATTGTACCAATAAACTCAATAAAAAGAAAAAAAATCCTATATTACATAAAATCAAATGTTCCTTCCAACTGCTAATAAAACTCAAAATGATCTTTAAATTCACATGTAAGCATAGATGGATTTTAATCTGTAACATTTAATATTTCTATTAGTGTTTACAAACAAAAACTAAAATCTATGGGCCAAAGGAAAGATTTCCACTGGTTGATAATTTAAATTACAAATAGAAAACAACGAATTAACAAACACTTACGCTGAATATGAATGAACTGTTTGGGCTGTTTAAATTCTCCTTTGTACAAGCGATTGTAATAGTTGACGTTGCTCTCTGCCTCAGGAACAGGAATGACCATGCTCTCTTTTTTTTCTCTAAACACTTGCTGTGCTGAAATGGCTCGTTGTAAATGATGTTCCTGGAAAATGTAAAGTATACAACATAAGTTGTTTTGGTAATATAATTGAATGGATAATTTCATTTAAGTTACTTTATTGAATAACTGCAAGTATCAATTATGACTAGTTCCTTTGCTCAATTACAGGCAATTTCTTTGATGAAGAGCTACAGAAAATAGTCCATCATGCTTCCTTAATACCTGCTTCATATTGATCACATAGCCTTAGACTTATATTTGCATTATAGTAAGGGAATTTTTAAAAGATTAAACATGAACATAGCTATAAACTAGAATTTAAAATTTCAGTTATAAGAAAACTGATTCTTGTTTGTTAATTTGAGGTATCTGCCACCTCAAGAAAAAAATGCAAGTCATGGGAAACTTGTAGTACAGGTTTTAAATATCTTCTGTACTGTACTTAGATACCTGAAACTTTAATAGTATGAAATCCTGAATAACTGAAAGACGATAAAATTATGTTCAACAAATTGTGTTACAAATCAGGGCAGGTACTATTTTTAAATGAAGTTTAAACAAAAAATTTCTATAAAACACATCCAGGTCCTAAATCACTTCATCACTTCCACAACTTACTGCAATTGTCTCATAAATGGTTTCCCTACTTCCTCCTCTGCACCACTGTGGCCCATACCTAATAAAGCAGCTTTATGCTTTATAAGGTAAATCAGGTCATGTCACTCCCCAAAAGATCCCCATTATTGAAAGCTTCACAAGGGAGAGCTAAAATGAGCTCTTACATCTCTTACCTCTTTCCTCTTCCATCCTTTATCACATTGCTTTTTCTTGCTGCTCCCAAATACTGTACTTCGCTTTTGAAAAACCTTAAAGTCTCATCTATCACAGGCCTTCCACAACGTCTTAAAAACACTCCTGGTTCCACAGTTCTTCCCTGGTTTTTTTCCATACCCTTACCTAACAACTGACATACTAAAGATTTCATGTATTTATTGTCCTCCTGCTAACCATCAAGTAAGTTAATAATTTTTATTTTAAATTTTATATCTCTGGTGCCTACTATTGCTTAATACATATTAGGTTAATGAACAAATGAAAATGTTACTGGATTTCTATGCTATATCAGGCCATGCAAAACACTTTACACACACAGAAATCAAGAAAGATGTTTAGTAATTTGTTCAAGGTCACACAGTCCTAAGTAACACAACAGGTCACCTGCTCTCTAGCAATCATCTATCAAGTCTAAAATTCTTAATTCTATCGTATTAAACTAATATAATTTTTCAAGTTCTGCAGAGATAGCTATCTGAACCTCATTCCAGTCACTAGGCTATGTAAAAAATATACATAAAGTATCAGTGCAATGATCTAAGGAAAGTCTTCACGCACCAAGGTGTACTAATAAAGTTAAATCAAATGTCCATCATATAGCAAAACAGATTAGATTAAAAAAACTTTAAAGAGGAAGATAGAGGATGATATCAAATGACAAAAGAATTAATTTCATGATACTCTGTCATTTAGTCTTAAAAGGCAGAGGATATAAAAATAGTGAAAGAATAGAAACACAATTTGAGGAAGTGGGCAAACGTGCTTCTTATGCTATAAACCAATGAACAGTAAGCCTCCCAAGCGGCATAAGTTTCCTCAGATTCAGTCAAGTCATCCTTGCTTTCCCCAAAATAATCATGGTCAGAATCTCTTTGACATTTTTTGCTAGACCAATTTAAATCTGGAAAGCACAAGTATATTCAAGAAAAATGTTCTCAAATGTAAATAGAAAAACAGAAGTCCGAGGATATCTAAGTTAACTTTTAAAAAGAAGCTTAAAATGTAGCACAATAGGAACAAAGCCATAGAAATAAACCTACAAGAACAGAAAGTTTACATTTATATATGTAACCATATAACAATTACTAGTGTATAGCAAACACTTTTAAAAATCTTAATTTTTAAAAAATCCTCATAAAATAGCATCATTCTCATATACTTAGATAAGGAAACTGAAAACTGAGGTGGAAAGGTTAATTTGTCCAAGATCACTTTGCTAGTAAATAGTACAGCCAGGTGTAAAACTCTTAATCACTAATTATGCTAATCTCATATGAATCAATGTAACAAGAAAGCTCCAGATAGATCTATGTACAGACAGGCAGTTAAGATACAGATAACAGCACCACAGATTTAATGGGCAATAACCAAGCTGCTCAAGATACAAAGAAATAACAAAGAAAATGCCTACTTTATGCCCAGATGGGGGGTGTGTGTTCAAAGATATATATGTATGTACATGTGTACTGTAAAATCATAAAGTTAACAGAAGCAAACAAAGGAAAATCCCTTTCTGCTATAGGAACAGTAATTCCTAAGTAAAAACATTAGGGGAACAAAGATTTATTACACCTAAATTAAAGATTTCTGAACCAGGTATAGTGGCACACACCTATAAACTCAGCCTCTCAGGAGGCTGAGGCAGGAGGATCACAAGTCAGAGGCCAGCCTGGAAAATTTAAGACTACAAGTTCAAGGCCAGCTTAGAAAGTCAGTGACAGTCTGTCTCAAAACAAACAAAAGGCTAGTGATGTAGCCTACTGGTGCAATATTTGCACAGCATGTGCAAAACCCTAAGTTTAATCTCTAGTAGCTAAAAAAAGAAAAAAATATGTTCAATGAGGATAACATAGTCAATAAATATACCATAAAACTAAAGTTATTTTTAATGGCTAAAATCTCTAAGTGAATAATACCTAGAATATGTAAGAAATGCCTACAAATCAACAAGACACAGCCCCAAATAATAATGGTAAGAGATATAAACAGGCAAATTACACGTGAGAAAACCCTAAAGGCTGACAAGCACTCCAAGAAATACTCCAATTCATTAGTGAACAAAGAAATGAAAATTAAACAGATGTGTTATACCTGGCCCCCCAAATGGTAAATTAGGGTAATGCTACATGTTAGCAAGGATGGAAGGATACAAATTCCTGCATGTATGTCTGCAGAATAAAGGCTGCTGTTACCACTGTAGAGAGCAACGGCAACACTTTTAATTCAACTAAATCAAATTAATCTTTCCATATTCTACAACATGCCATATGCTGTCTAACATATATATAGCCCCAAGAACATCTCAGACAGGTCAATAAGTAACGTACACTGAAACAGTATCTGTAGTGGAGGGTAGTTTGAGGCAGGGTGGATATCTATGATTGGAAGGATGGAGAAGTCAAATGTGATAAGATGTTCACCATGAATACTACATAACATTTGATATTATTAGTCCAGATGTATATTTAACATGGAAGATCTTAAAAAACAATGTTGAGTGAAGAAAATTCCTTAGAGTCAAATGGGTAGTTTATACTAAAAAGAAAAAAGAAAAACAAAAGAACTAGAGGGGGGGAAAAAGAAAAAAAACTCACATAAAACAATAAAAATTTCACCAGAAGAGATGTACTGAAAATTTTAGGTAGGTGCTTAAAAAAGGGCAGGAAGGAGAAAAAGGTTGGGGAAAGGGATATAACAGAATAAACAGAACTGAAACTTGCAATTTCCTTTAAAATCCAGGCTGTGTGGGATTACAGTGTCAGATAAAACAAGATTGGCCATACCATAGAGGATTCATTGTACTCTATTCTTCAGGGAGATTCAATGTGTTCTTTTCTCTGCTTTTGTGAACGTAATGACTGCCCAAATTAAAATTAAAATATACCACAAAAGGCTCTTGATAAAGATCAGTGATAATGTATCATAACTGGAAGCATATGAATAATTCAACTTTCTACAAGTGACTTTCCTTCTTAAAACAATAAAAACTCCTCTATATGATAGCACCATTACTACAGAATTTTCAAAATATACTTAGTTTTAAGGTTGAACAAAGATTATTAATGTACTCAATGCATTCCAATAATTATACTTTAAAAACCAAGACACTTTATCAAACAACAACCTCATCAGTCAAGTGAAGATAAAACACAGTGAATACTGATAATAATTGTATAAACATAAAATGACAAGGTAGACAGTGATCTAACAGGTCATTTAATCCCGTTTTTCAATCTGTAGATTAACACCTAGTAATACATCACAACAATTTTTGAACAAAAAATTAGAAGGTTTTGAATGCAGAAAGGAAAAATAGTTTTATAAACACTTCAGTCACATGTATGTGCAATATATTATCATCATTTATGGTCATCGTCAAAGCTTTTAAAAACACGAATATATTCAAACTACTCAGTTGATGTGTGTTCTGGTAAGGTTTTCATCTGCAACAAAATTCAACAAGAATAGCCCTCAAGAGATTTGTGAACTATTATATAATAGCAAAGTGAATTGCTATTTCTTCTACCTGTCACTCTCCATAGCTTCCTAAACAATCAATCACCCACTTCTAGATAAAAAGGCCTTTGGGCCCAAGTTTAAGATGTCATTCAGCAATGAAACCTGACCATCCTCTTTTTTAAAAAATTCCCTTTATTAGTTCTCAGATTCATTTATCTCTCCAATTTAAGACAATCGCCAGACTTGCAGGTTTATATTTGTTCTCGTAATTATGTGACTGATGTCTTCTTATTCTCCTGAAATGTGGACAGGAATTTTGTCTATTTTGCACCCACCACTTGTCCCTAATACTTGGCACACAGTAAACTCATAGTGTTTCTACTTTGGACTGGAGTAAGGGAAGGCAGACTGCCTACCATCTATAAGAAAGTCCCTCCCACCCCCACCCCCCTGAGTTGGACATATCTCCTCTCAAAAAATTCAACCTGGGCCAGGGATTTAGCTCAGTGGTTCTGCTGCCCACCTGGCAAGTGCAAGGTCCTGAGTTTGATCCCCGGTAACAACAATAACAACAAAAGTCCAACCTACCATCCTAGAACCACACCTCTCCCAAGTATCCTTCTCAAGTATTATAACAAAATTCTTGGTATTATCCATTAACAGCTACATTTTCTGTCTTCTGTCCCTTAAAATTGTGATCCTCTCCTGAGTACAACTTCTATTTCCTACTCCTGAGTTCATGCACATCTTCAACCTGTTTCAACCACATGAAAAACTCCAGCTCAACTTTTCCATTATCTCCATTATTAGAATCCCTCACTGCCCTTATTCTTTACAAGGGCTAGAATTATGGTTGATATGACTCATCTTCCCTCTAATGCCTTCAATTCCTGTCAATTTCACTCTACAGTTATGATGATCAGTTTGATTCAACAAATATTTTGGGTCTTAAAGCTTCATTTAAAATTTACAAATACCAGGCCAGGGATTTACAAATACCAGTGGTATTACCACCTGCCTCACAAGCACAAGGTCCAGAGTTCAATCCCTGGTATCAACACAAACAAATTAATTAATTAATTAATTTACAAATACTGTACACATTTATTAACCCCCAAAAATAAATGCTTGGCCTCAGAAGTACACCAGAGTAAAACAAACAATGGTTGACTGTGTTGTAAAATATAAATTTTTAAAAAATGTTATCAGTCATCTTTCTTTTTCAACACATTTTGAAATACTTATGGGATAACAGATTATGCTGTCATTCAGAACTCTATTAAGTGAATGAGCACAGTCTCTTCTACCAAGAACACTTACCTAGGAGAGGAGAAATTGAAATATGCAATCATAATTTGAACTTGATAAGCTTATCTTTTCTCAATTAATCAAACTACTTGTCCAGGGAGGATAAGGAAAGATACCAAAAAAAAGTAAACCCTCACCTGAGACTTTTAGGATCACTAAAGATTTAGCAAGACAAAAAAAGAAATAATCTAGGTGAGAAACAACATGTCCAAAATGAACAAAGGCCCAGAAGCACTCAACAAAAAGAAGGTAGTTTAGGAGAGAACTTAGATTTGAGTTTTCTAACTTTCAGTACCATAGAGAAATATGTGGATAAGATCCCAAGAGAAGGTACCAAAATATGATTTTCCCATACATACAGTACTTATAAACTTAATTAAAATCTAGCATTAGTAAAAATTTTTGAGCTAAGTAAAAAACTGAGAATTACATATAGAACCATACGCAAATAGTATTAAGAAACTAGCCGGGCATGGTGGTGCACGCCTGTAATCCCAGCACTCAGGAGGCTGAGGCAGGAGGATCACTGAGAGTTCGAGACCATCCTGGGCTACATAGTGAGACCCTGTCTAAAAAAACCAAAAAAGAAAAGGAAAGAAGGGAAAGAAGGAAGGGAAGGAAGGAAAAGAAAAGAAAGGAAAGGAAAGAGAGAGAAAGAAAGAGAAAAGGTAAAAGTAAAAGTAAAAGAAACAGAAACAGAAACTAGGAAGCTAGACCTTGAGTAATTTCTGGTATTATTCAAATACTTTCCTAGTACTTTGCTGACTGCTCACCTGCTGGTTTCAGAAAGTAATGTAACAGTCCATACCTCTTTGTAGTTCACAATCTTGTGAATCTTAAGAAACAAACAACTGGCTCTAAGAGAGAATCACATTTCAGGACTCTGATTTCAATATTAACTACGCTGAAATTACCAGGGAAGGAATTAAAGTAGAGATGAAAAACCAAAGTTGATGATCTACATACAGACAAGAATCTGAGCTAAATGGTGATGTATTTCTCATTTGAAGACATTATTCTGATACTTCATTTTCTTCCATGTACAAAACATTTTCAAGTATTCTCCAATTATCAAAATATGTCTTTGACGAACATTTAATATTTTAATTTTATAAACAATTGTATATGTGTTGCTAGGATTAAACTCAGGGGTTTGCGTATGTTAGGCAAATGCACTATCACTAACCTATTTTCCTATTCTTACATGACAAAAGTTTAAAACAGATCTTAGGTGATATTCTTAATAAAGCTGGCAGATGACAGGGCTGTAGCCATAAGATGTAAGTTTATTAGGAAAAGACTAAAAAACTTTAAGACCATAATAAGAAAGAAAATGACATGAGCTCAGCACAGGGAATGCAACAAAACTCTGAAAAATTAATATCAAAAGGAAGAGTATGCAGACGCAGAAGATCATAGGAAGATTCAAATCCCTGCAGAAGAAAAGAGAAAAGCTCAGCCTACCTGACCCACAAGTAATCAGAGACAGGAGGAAATTCTGAAACACCAGTCTGGAAAAGCAATTCCCTTGCCTGCTTTCTCTTCAAAAGCAGATCATTCCACAGACAGATGAGTTTCACTGAACTAGAGAAAACTGTAAATCACCCTGAATCTATAAAAATATATTCAATTATTTAAAAATCAGAAGACTACATTCAAATCTACTTCTACTAATATATTACCCTCACTCTTGTGGGTAAGGGTAAAAAGAAGAAAACCTCAAGAAAAATGCCCCAAATTTAATTAAATATTGTCATGCACTACATGACACAATTTGGCCAATGATGAGTACATTTATGACAGTGGACCCATTATATCACCCAGTAATATCACAGCCATTTTGTTTACACACAAAATCTCCAACAACACATTTCTCAGAGTGTCTTCCTAACAGTGCATGACGACTGCTATGATTTGGATTTGAAATGTCCCTCTAAAACTCACATGCTTAAAAAGGTTGCCAGCTGATGATAGATCTTCTGGGAAATGACTGGACAGGAACACAGGGCTCCAAATTTAACAACTGCCCTGATGAGATCGTGTGATGGTATCTGTGGGAGGTGATGGAAACCAGGAGGTTGGACCTAGTTGAAGGGAGTGGACCACATGGGCAGGTTTTATGTGGTCCCCTGGCTCCTTCCTCTCTGACTCTTTTCTTCTTTTTCTGCTTCCTGGCTGCCACCAGGTGAGCAGCTATCCTCTGCCACACTCTTTAACTATGATACTCTGCCTTACCACAAGTCCAGAAGCAATGGAATGAGCCAACCATGGGTTGAAAACTCTGAAAGCGAGTCAAAATAAACTTCTATAGTTGTTTTCTGCAGGTATTTGGTCATACATAGTGACAAAAAGCTAACACAATTATATACTCAAAAGAAGGGTGTGGGGTATGAAAAATCACTTTGAATCAAAAACTCAAAAAAATAACACAAAAAGAGCAAAAAAAAAAAAAAAGTCGAGTTGTCTTTGAACCCAGAAAAGACAAAAATATTATCTCAGAGTTTAAAGCTAACATTATCAGAAGATAAATGACAAATATACTTAAAAAAATAAGAATGCTGCATAAAGAGTCAAATAAAAAAAGGGGTGGGACAAGAAGCCAGGTAAAGAAAACGAATTAGAAAGGTGTCAGAGTATAGACAAGGAAGGAAGGAAGAACATGTAATTGGCATCCTTGAAGATCAAAACAATGCAAGGGAAAAAAACAAAACTATAAAGAACTGTTTAACACTGTGTTCTAAGAAAACTTTTACGGAATAAAATATGAAATTGATACCAATAAGAGATTAAAAGCATGGGGAGGGGCACTAACAAACCAGGGGGGCACTAACAAATCAGGAAGTTAAATCCATAGGCCAGAGAAGATTTATCGCCAGAAAAAATGAGAGGCCCTTAGAATCTCAAGCCAGGCTATGTATTTTGCAAAGACTAGGAAAGTTGGTTAACTTTTCAAATATAGAAATCACAACAAAAAGTAATGCGGACAAAAGAAGGAAACATGTCCCAATAATGGGAAAAAAATGAATCTCCAAAAAATCAACAAAAGAGAAATAGGTCTATGAATGACCTAATAAAGATTTCAAAATAATCATCTTGAAGATCAATGAGCTACAAAAGAACACCTCCAGGAAAGTAAATGAAATCACAAAAGTAATGGATGTACAAAACAATATCAACAAAGAGATAAAATTTGTTTTTTAAAAAGAACCAAAAAGAACTTCTGGAATTGAAAAAAAAATTTTACTGAAAAGAAACTTCACAAGACATTGAACAGACTTGATCAAGCAAAACCATCAGTGAACTTAAAAACAGACTACTTTAAATTACCTAGCAAGAGGAAGAAAACAAAAAAGACTGAAGAAAGTTGAAGAAAGCCTATGAAACTTGTGGGATACAATCAAGTGGAATTCACCTTTAGTAAACTAATGACATATAAAGCTGAAACTGAAAGGACAGAAAAAGATATTTCATGCAAATGGTAAATTTGACAGTCATATTTTTATCAGGCAAAATAGACTTTAAGCCACAAACCATCAAGAGACAAGGAAACACATTACATAATTATAAACAAATAAATTCACCATCAAGATACAACTTTACATGCATCAAATAGCAGAGGATCTAAATATATGAAGCAAACATGGAAAAAAGTGAAGGAGAGGCACAAACAATAATATAACAGTAACAAGAGATTTCAATATCCAAAAGCCAATAACAACACAGACAAAACATCAATAATCAATAAGAAAAAAGATGTGAACAATACAGTGGACCAATTAAACCTGAGACACATAACACTCAGCAAACAAAAGCAGAATACACATTTTCCCCAACAACACATGTAATGTTTTGCAGATCACATGCTCAGCCACAAAAAAGTAACACATTTAAAATTAAAATCATGTATCTTTGCCAACCATAATAAGAAACTATAACAAAACAAAAATTCACAAATAATGTGAAAGTTAAAAGCAGCATACCTCCAAATGATCAATGGGTTAAAAAAGAAATCACAAGTGATACTAGAAATATCTTGGGGCAAATGAAAATGAACACAAAACACTTAAGGATTTAAGGATTTAAGAAAAGCAGTGTAAGCAGAAAAGTTATTGTGATAAATGTCTACATAAAAATCTCAAATCAACATCAAAACTATAGATAATGAACAGAAAAAGAACAAGCTAAACTCAAAGGCTGAACATAGAAAAAAATAACAAAACCAGAAGTTGTTTTAAAAAAAATTGACAAGCCCTTAGACATTACCACTGATGCCACAAATTTAAAAGGATTATTAGAGACTATGGACAATTATACACCAACAAATTAGATAACCTAGACAAAACTGATAAATTTCAAGAAACAACCAAGACTGAGGCATAACAAATAATGAATATGAACAGATGTAATTAGTAAAGGCATTAAATGAGTTATCAAAACCTCTCAACAGGGCTGGGGATTTAGCTCAGTGGTGCCACCGCCAGCCTTGCAAGTGTAAGGTCCTAAATTCAATCGTTGATACCAACCTACCACCCATCCAAAAACCACCTCTCCACAAAGAAAAGTATAGGTCCAGAGGATTCATTGGAGAATTATACAACTTAAAGAATTAACACCAATCTTTCCCAAACTTCTCCAAAAAACCAAAGATGAAGGAACACTTTCAAGTTCACTTTGAGACCAGCCTTAACTGATAAAATCAGAACATGATTACAAGAGAATATCCTTAGTAAATAATGATACAAAAACTATCAAGAAAATACTTGCAAACCAAATCCAATATTAAAAAGATGCAAAGTTGGTCCAACATATCAGAATCCATCACTATAAGATACCACATTAACAGAATGAAGGACAAAAAGTCACATGATCATCTCAATTGCTGCAAAAAAGAAAACAACAACAACAACAAAAAAACCCAGTATGACCCCAGTCAACACTTTTTCATGACACATGATTAAAACAAACCAGGAATAGGAAAGTACCTGAACAATAAAGATTATATATGAAAAACCCACAGCTATCATCATGCTCAAAAGAAAATGAAAGCTCTAAGGTTAGTCACTTTCTCATCACTGAGACACAAATACCTAATATCCACAACGTAATAGGAGAAGTTGATGTGCTCTATTTTTTAGTGGGTTCAGTCTGAAACTGGCTGGTTCCAAGGTAGAAACATGGTAGAAGGGCATGGCAAAGGAAAGCTGTTCATCCCATGGCAGCCAGGAAGCAGAGACAGGAGAAATCAAGAACAATAATATACTTCCATATTGTGCCTCCTCCAGTGATCCACTTCCAATCAGATCCCATCTCCTAACAGCACATTTAGCTACTGAACTTATAATGGATGAATCCACTGAACACAGTGCTTTATGATCTAATCACCTTCCAAACATGTGAGACTTTTGGGGGAAAGTTTTTAAACTAAACCGTAACACCGGATGTGCAACAAAGAGTTAATGACCGGAATATATAAAGAAGTCTTACAACTCAAGAACAGAATCAACCTGATTGTAAAAAGGGAAACAGAAAACAAAACAAAAAACAAGCATTTCTCTAACCAAGACACTTTTCTAACTAGAGCTGGGAATATAGCTCAGCAGTAGAGTGCTTGCCTAACATGCACAAAGCCCTGAGTTTGACCTCTAGTACACTTCCTGCCAAAGAAAGAAAGAAAGAAAAGAGAAGAA
>NW_022900941.1:29959570-29976431 GCF_012274545.1 Fukomys damarensis | reverse complement strand
GGGTCAGGAATTTAGCTCAGTGGTTCCACCACCTGCCTTGCAAGTGCAAAGACCCAAGGGAAGAGGGGGAGGGGAGGGGAGGAGAGGGGAGGAGAGGAGAGGAGAGGAGAGGAGAGGAAAGGCAGGCAGAAAGAAAGACAAATAGCCAACAAGCACATGAAAAGGTGCTGAAATCAGTAATCTCCAAGGAATGCAAACCAAATCCCAATAAGATATCACCTCCCCCACATTAGGATGGTCACTATCACAGAAAATTACACACATTACCAAGGATGTGGAATCCTTGCACACTATTAGTAGGAATGTCATACACTACAGAAGGCAGTATAGGGGCTACTCAGAAACTTAAAATTTTTTTTTGTCTTTTGTTTTTGAGACTATGTAGTTCAGGCTCGCCTTGAACTCACTATGGAGCCCAGGCTGGCCTCTAATTCGTCCTGCCTCAGCCTCCCGAGTGAAGGGATTACAGGCATTTGCCACCATGCCAAGGCTTGAAACCTAAAGATTTAACTGCCTTATGATCCAGAATCCCATTTTGGATTTTATATCTAAAAGAACTGAAAAGCAGAATTTTGGACAGGTGTGTGCACAACCTACTCATTGTAGCATTGTTCACAATACTCAAGCAGTGGAAGAAACACACAGGCCAACAGATTCATGAGTAGTTAAAGAAAATGCAGTATACAGCCGGGGATTTAGCTCAGTGGTTCCACCATCTGCCGTACGAGTGCAAGGACCCAAGTTTGATCCCTGGTATCAGAAAATGCAGTATATGATACAGTGGAATATTACGGGTCCTTAAAAAGAGATCTTATTATATGCTATAATATGGATGAGTCTTGAGGATGCTATGCTAAGTTGGCCAGTTACAAAGCACAAATATTTTATGATTCCATATATTAGGTTTCTAAAGTAATCCTAAGAATAGGCACAAAAAGCAGAACGGAGCGACGCTGTATGAAGTGTTTCAGTTTCACAAGATGAAAAGTTCTGGAGATCTGTTGATATACAGTAGTCAACATTTCTTATGGTACACTTTAAAAAGGTTGAAATGATAAATTTTGTATTGTGTTAACACACTCATACAGGGCCCACTAAGTATCTAGCAAAATTATTACGAACAAGTGACTCTAAGACATATTTGAATAATATTATGTAAAAAATAATCCAACTTACAAGTTCAAAACAACTAAAATATATAAAGTAAAAAGTATTATGAAGCAGCATTTTCAGAAACATCAGTGAAAGTAAAGTATGAATTAATGATTTCATATGCAGCTAAACTGTGTTTCAAGTATTAAGGGTACACAGAGAATTTAGGGAATTCTATAGGGGACTTCTGAGGAATCTACTAAGAATAACACTGCTCAATGGAAATATAAGCATGTAACAAACACAAGCCACATATGTAATTTTACATGTTCTATTACCACACTTTAAAAAAAGTAAAATAAACTGGTGAAATTAATTTTAGAAATAGATTTTACTTAACCCAATGAAATTATCCAAAACACTATCCTTTCAATATGTAAAAACATAGAGATTTTTTTCCTATTCCAAGTCTACAAAATCCAGTGTGTTTACAAGTACAGAACATCTCAATTAAGACCAGTCATATTTCAAATGCTCAATAGCCACAAGTGACAAATGACTACATACTGGATGTGCAGTTCCACATTCATCTTGCCTTCATTCAACCAAGAGATGATAAAAGCTTTAGCATAATTACACATATTAAAGATGAAGTAAAGGATGGAAGACTAATACACAAATGTCTGGAGGCTAAAGTGAAAATATAATAAAAGAAGAGCAAGAAAAGAAAGCACAATAATTGCCTTATTCTTGTATGAAAGCCATGCAGAAGTAACAGCTATTTAACAGAAAAGTACATCATTAAAAACCACCAAACCAGGTAATACAAGATTAACAGAACTAAAAAGCATTAAGTAGGTATGAATGTAAAGATAATCATTACAATAAAAATACAAACTTTCCCAAATAACAAAAACAATCCCTTTTTGGCCACTGTGTTCTCTCTTGCCTGGTGGTTGACCTTCACTGTATGGTGTACTTCTTTTCCTAGTTTTGCTTGGCCCAAACTCACTCTGCAGAGCCTACTTCTTTTCTGACCTTTAACAACACTTTGCTACCATTAAAAAGAAAACTCCTTTTAAAAATGAACATAGCAAATATAACAATACACAAAATTATTACAAAAGTTGAAAGTAAACACATCAATCAGTCACATCAATAAATGTGAGTAGACAACTCACCTTTTCAACCAAAATAATTTTCAAGGCTCATAATCAGACTCAACAATATGCCAAATATCAGAAATACATGCTATTCATTAACAATAAAAGGATAAATAAAAGTTAAACAGGTAAATGAAGACAGTAATAAAGTTAAATAATAAGGCAAGAATTCTAGCCAAAGATGACGCAAAAAAGTACGTTTTATTCCTTATAACAACTCACAACAAAAATTTAGCATTTATTACTATCTATCTGAAACAATAAACTATTTCCATGACACAAAAGTTACAGTACATTCAAGGACCAATAGATAAACTAATAGGAGCAAACTTAAATGCACCACTGCCAGAATAAAACAACTCAGGTAAACAAAAAAGGACCTAAGCATTTAATCAGTAAGGTAGATCTCACAACTGTCAATCAAACTTCACATTCAATGTTTCTTCTTCCCCAAAACCCATGGGATGTTCATATATTAGTTAAAAATTAGAAAGTATAAGATAGTATGACTGGAGAAGGGTAAAAAGAATAAAACTTTTCTAAGAGACTGATACCATTTGTAGAATTCCACATTGTTAAGAATCATGTAACTCTCTCAAATGCTTAAAACAAAACAAAACAATTAAAAATGGGGATATGAGAGAACCCAACATGCAATATCAAGAGAAACAACAAACCCTACCGTATTAGAAATAAACATTCATGTAATCACACTAACGGCTCATCTAGAATACTTGGATAGCATCAGAACAGTATATAGCTAATATGACTGTTGTGACTATAAATTAATAAGAGTGTTCAGAATGGTTCACAGCACAGTGTAAGAAACAAATATTTATTTTTCTTTAAAAAGGCACAATAACCAAACAGTAGGAGTTTAAGAACAAAAGCAAAGTGACTATAAAAATTTTTATATTTAAATTTTAAGTATATATAAAAAAAGCTTTCTTTCTACCCTAATTAGGAACTCCACCAGACAAGTTACTCTTTTGGTTTTTCAGAAGCTGTTCTCATGTGTTACATTAAAATGTCAATAATTTTGCAAACTGTTTTTCTTCTTTTTTATATTATATGGTTAAAAAGCAGTATCTTTTGTACTGTGAATTTATAGTAGGAAGCTGCATAATGAACTTTTTTTAACACTTCTGCTGGGTGTACTGTATATAGTCTATTTCTTGTGAGGAAAATAAACTGATACAGCTCAGTGGCACCACGTTTGCCTGGCAAGTGCAAGGTCCTGAGTTAAATCCCCAAACCAAAGAAAAAGCTTTGGCAGTACTCCTGGAGTTGGGGGTTGGGGCACAGGAAGTTCTAAAATTCAAGCCCAACCTCAGGCAATTTAATTTAAATTCAAGCCCAACCTTGGGCAACTTTATTTAGCAAGACCTCTCAAAATAAAAAGGGAAGAGGGGCCTAGAGACGTGATTGAGTGCAAAGACACTGTTCAGTCCCCAAAGTGTGTGTATGTGGTGTTCAAGACCCATTCATAATAAAATATAAAATTCTCAGAAAGAAAGAAACTTTCTTAACTTGATAAAGGGCAAGCAACCATGGGATATCTACTGCTAACATCTTTTTCAAGTGGTAAAAGAATGTTTTCCTTGCAAAATCAAGAACAAGCCAAAGATGTCTGTCCTCACCACTTGTCATTATTTTATCTGCAGTTCTAACGAGTGTAATAGTGATAATAATAATAACAATAATAATAATAATAATAATGGTGTTGATAATACAAACGAAGGCAGATAGGTTGAAAAGAACTAGTAAAATTAACTTTGCTAGATGACAAGTCCTGTAGTGTTGTATATACTATGAAATCTCAAAAAAGCTGGTAGAACTATGAAGTTAATTTAACAAGACCACAGATTAATATTCAAACTCAACTGCAGTTCTACATTCTATCAAATGGACACTTAAAAATTAAATACCACTTAAAACCCACTAAATATTTGGGGATAGACTTAAGAAAAACCTATAGGGTGACATCAAAAGAGAAAATATGTTCATGCATTAGAAGATTCAATACTGTTAAAATGTAAACTTCCTCCAAATTTATCTAGAGACTCAACAAAACTCCAATAGGCTCTAAAAAATAATTTAACAGAAATGGACAAGATGTTTCTAAATAGAATTTCCAGAAAACCTAGAGATAAAGATATTTAAGGGACTTAACCTGATTCTAAAATTTAAGTTACAAAAGCTAAAGTAATCAACAGTGTGAAACTTGCATAAAGATGAATATATAGGGTAATGAGAATGAAAGCCTAGTGCACACACAGCCAGTAAGTTTTGGACAAAGGTGTCAACTACGTTTTTCAAACAAGGAATTCTAGATAATTAGATGTAAGTTTGGGAGAAAATAAGCCAGTATTAGTGTTTCATACTGTCCAGAAAAATTAACTCAAAGCAGATAACAGATATAAATGCATAACCTAAGCTTATAAAGTATCTGTAAGTAAATAGAAAAAAAAACTTTTAGTGACTAGTTTTGGCATAGATTTATTAGACAATACACAATAAGCAAATATGATAAATGAAAACACTAATACATTAGACTTCACCTAAATTTAAAATTTGTGCCTTCCAAATACATTATTTAAGAAAATGAAAAGACAAGCCAGACTGGAAAGAAATAATCATGATAGATGGATAGATAGATACATAGACAGAGGCCTTCTATATAGAATACAAGAATATATTCTTAAAAACTTATAACTCAATTAATAAAAAAGCAGACAATCATTTACAAAATGGGCCAATTAACAGACACTTCACAGAAGATAAAGAAATGACCCATAAATACCTGAAAAGATGCTTAATGTCTTACATCAAGAAAGGAAAACAACAACAAAAAAATGTTTTTACTATAAGCACACTAAAATGATTAAAATTTGGCTAGGGATTCAGTCCAGTGGCACCATGCCTGCCTCTCAAGCGCAAGGTCCTGATTCTGATACCATGTACCAAGAAAGAACAAAAGAATGAACATACATGACCTGGCAATTGTATGACTAAGTATTTACCCCATAAATTAAAAATAGTCCAAAATCAATTTATCAAAAGGTAAATATATAAACAATAATACATTTAATAAATGTATACATATAATTATAAATACATTTCTTAAATAGAATACTAGTCAATAAAGGGGGACACTTGATAAAACAGATGAATCTTAAAAATACGCTCAACAATAGACACAAGTGGCTACCTACTGTATAGTTCCATTTATACGAAGTTTTAGGACAAATGAAACTGATCTGCAGAGATAAAAATCAGTTCAATGACTGCTTTAAACAGAGGATATGACTATAAAACAGTTTAAAGATAATTTTTAGGAGGAATGAAATGTTCTATTCTCTGGTGTGGTGGTTACAGTGGTATACTCATTATTAAGACAGAACTGTTCACAAAGTAAATGTATTGTATAAATGCATAAAGTTTCAAAAAGTTTAAGATGGTGGATTAATTAAAGGTCAACTTGTGTGGGAACGCTCAGCTCAACTGAATCAGAGTAATTTGTTTCTGGGCGTGGAAGACCCACCTGAGGATTGTGGCCAATGGCAAAAAAGAACTGGAGAGGAAGATTGAATGCTGCTGATTTCCAGAAAAACTTTGTTGTGGCTGGTTTTCCTAATTCTCACTGTCAGAGGAGCTTGGTTCTCACTGTCTCTGGGATGGCTGCTGTTCTTGTTAGGGGTGCTCTGTCTTTGCCTTGAGCATCGCTTCTTGGCTCCTGTGCAGACCCCTCAGCCTGGTGGCACAGATCCTTTACTCCACTGGGGCAGTCTCTCTAGCTTCCACCACTGGCCTTTGGTTCCTCCTGGTGGAGAACTTAGATACAGACTTGTAAGACACATTGCCATGGACTCTAGGCCTCCAGTTGGACTTGTAGAAGACACTGCTGTGGGATCCAGACCCTCAACTAGATTTTTTTAGGCCTCTAGAGCACAGACATATCTCTTGCACTCTTCTGAATTTAACTTTTGAGGTGAATATTATAAGACAATCCTATAAATTTATATGTCCTGTATCAAATCTATTTCCTTGAAACTAATGACTACAAAAAGATTTAAAGAATGAAATCTATAATATAAACAAAACATAAGCAAACATGTCAACAATGAAGTATTTACAAAGCTGATGAAATTGTGACGAACAGGCACTTTCAAGAATGATGTCAAACCTGCTAAAAAGTGTAAACTGGAATGTTTGTTTGGGTTTTTTTTTTTTTTGGTACCGGGGATTGAACTTGGGTCCTTGCACTTGAAAGGCTAAACTGGAATGTTATTGAAGATATTTTGGTAATATGTTTCTGAGGCTTAATAGTTTGTTAACTTACTATTTATAAAGTTATTATAATAGAAATAAACTAGTTGTCTCCAATACTGTTGAAAACAACATCAGAAAATGGAAAGATATGTCCTGTTTCTGCCTGGATAATCAGTCGATATACTAAAAACAGCCATATTTCCAAAAGTGATACATATTTTTAATGCAATCCCAATCAAAATACCAACAGCATCCCTCACATAATTAGATAAAATATTTTGGGTTTTTATTTGGTACTTGGAATTCAAACTCGGGTCTCTGCACTTGTGAGGCAGGCAGTAGAACCACTGGGCTAAATCCCTGACCCTAGAGAAAACAATCTTAAATTCACATGGAACCAGAAGAAGCCTTCAACAGCAAAAGCAATCCTGGATAACAATAACAAAGTAGGAGGCATCAATTCTGGATTTGAGGTTATATTACAAAATTACAATGATAAACACAGGATGTTGCCAAAAAACCCAGACATACAGACGAAGGGAACACAGAAGAGGAAGCAGAAACAATCCCAGACACATTCAGCTATTTGACCTTTGACAAAAACATACACTAGAGGAAAGATGGCCTCTTTAATGGTGTTAGGAAAACGGCTATCCACATTCAGAAGATTGAATCCAGACCCTATATCTTGTCATGTACCAAAGATCTAATTGTTAAAACAATTTGCTAAAAGATAAAATACGTAGAACTACTGAAAACATCACTTTGAACAGAACCCCAATGGCACAATAAACAGTCAAGAATCAAAAAATGGGATTATATCATATTTTAAAAGCTTCTACACAGCACCGGAATCAACCAACAGGGTGAAGAGACAAACTACAGAATGGGAAAAATTTTTTGACAGTTATTCTTCAGAAGAATAAAAGACACAATTAGAGACTCTAGAACAGAAACATTTTAAAAAAAAAAAAAAAAAAAAAAAAAAAAAAAAAAAAAAAAAAAAAAGATTAGCTCAGGACCATGATGGAAGCCATGAATTCTCAACATAGGGAAGAAATGGAAATCATGAATGCCCAACATAAGAAAGAAATGGAATCTATGAAATAGATTTAAACTGATATCCAAAAGATTAAAAGCTCTACTGAAAGTATAAATAGAAGACTAATCCAATCTGAAGACAGAACATCAGATATACAAGACAGGATGGCAGTTAGTGACCATGAAAAGAGAGATCTCTTAAAAATAGTAAGGGACCATGAGAAATCAATCAATCCAACAACTCCTAGATGATGCAAAGAATAATAATGTAAGATTGACAGGAGCCTATGAAAAAGCAGGAGAAAACACAAATGACATAAAAGAAATTGCTCACAGAATTAATGACAGAAAACTTTCCAAACAAAGCAAAAGAACTTGACATACAGATAAGTGAGGCATATAGGACTCCAACTAGTTATGTTAAAAAAAAATCAATCTACACCTAGACATGTAACAGTCAAGGTCCCGGAAAACCAACAGAAAAACAAAATACTATAAGCAGTTAGAAAAAAGAAATAAATTACATGCAAAGTAAAGTCCATCAGAATCACAACAGACTTTTCCACACAAAACCTCACGTCAAGGAGAGCCTGGAATGAGGTATTTCAAGCTTGAAAAGAAAACAACCTCCAACCTAGACTGATATATCCTGCAAAACTCAATCTTTCAAAATCGATGGAGAAATAAGATACTTTCATGACAAAGAACACCTGAGAAACTTCATGAATACCAAACCAGCACGCCAAACAATTTTTAAAAATATCCTAGAAAAACACAATGAAGGTCACAACTCCAAGAGGCCCAAGAGAGCAAATCTAATAAGCAAGAATTTAAAGTGGGGGAGGAAAAATAAAAAGAACCCAAAACAGGAAAATAATATGACAAGTCAATACATATCAGTAATAACCATCAATATCAATGGCCTCAATTCACCAATCAAAAGAAACAGACTAGCAAAATAGATTAAGAAGAAAAATCTAACCATATGATGTATAACAAGAAACACGCCTATTTGAAAAACTCATAGACTGAAAGTAAAAGGATGGAAAACAGCTCTCCATGTGACAGGAACCCGGAAAAAAACGGGTAGCTATCTTATTTGCAGACAAAGTAAATTTCAAAACAAAACTAATTAAGAGACAAAAAAGGCTACTGCATCCTTATAAAGGGAACAGTCCAACAGTAAGAGATGACAATCATAAATATATATGCACCAAACACTAACGCCCCCAACTATACAAAACAAATATTAAGGGACATGAAACATCAAGCAAGCACTAATACAATTGTACTGGGGACATCAATACCCCACTGTCACAAATAGATCATCTAGACTAAAAATCAACAATGAAATGATAGAATTGAACCAAGTCTTAGAACAAACTTAGTAGATGTCTACAGCGTGTTCTAGCCTACAAAATCAGACTATATATTCTTTTCGGCTGCACATGGATCATTCTCCAAAATAGACCACATGCTAGCTCACAGAACACATTTAAGTAAATGCAAAGGAACTGAAATTATCCCATGTATATTATCAGACCTTATTACAATTAAACTGGAGATCAACAGCACAAAAAAACCATTAGAATTTCACAAACACATGGAAACTGAATAACACTCTCCTGAACAACCAATGGGTCACAGCAGAAATTAAAGAAGAAATTAGACAGTTTTACAATTTAATCATAATGCCAATACAACATACAGTAATCTATGGGATACAATGAAAGCAGTTTTGCATGGGAAATTAATAGCAGTGAATGCCCACACTAGGAAAACAGAGCGAGCTCAAATAAACAGCCTAACAGTGAATCTTAAACTCCTAGAAAAAGAGCAAGAAAAACCCAAAGTTCGTAAAAGGGAGGAAATTATAAATATCAGAGCAGAAATCAATGCAGTGGTGACTAAGAGAACGATACCAAAAAATCAACAAATTAAAGGGTTAGTTTTTTGAAAGAATAAATGAAATCAATAAACCCTTAGCCAACCTTATCAAAACAAGGAAAGGCTCAAATTCATGCAATTAGGAATGAAAAGGTGAAGTCACAATAGACCCACCAGAAATCCAAAGGATCATTAGTGCCTACTTTGAGAACCTGTACTCTAATAAATGGAAAATTCAGAAGAAATGGACAGATTCCTAGATACATATGAACTTCCAAAGTTGAACAGAGGTATAAAGTCTAAACACCCCAATTACATTCAGTGAAACTGAAAATGTAGTTTAAAATTTATGATAAAAAAACCCTGCAGAAAATTGGAAAAAATGGTCTGTATCTCAAATTGATAAAGGCTAGCTATGAAAAACAACAACGAACAATCATACTAAAAGGTCAAAAACTGAAAACCACACTAAAATCAGGAACAATACAAAGATGCCCACTATCACCACTCCTGTTCAATATAATTTTGGAAACACTAGCCACAGCAGCTAGACAAGAGAAAGAAATAAAAGAAATAAAGATAGCAAAGGAAGAAGTGAAACTCACTATTTGCTGAAGAGCCAAAAAACTCTGTCAAAAGACTTCTAGACTTAATTGACAGATTCAGTAGAGTAGCTGGATACAAAGTAAACACTCAAAAAATCAGCCTTCTCCGACACAAGTAACAATCTGAAAGTGAAATTAAGGGGATAATCACTTTCACAATAGCAACCAAAAAAATGAAGTATCTAGGAATCAATCTAACAAAGGAAACAAAAGACCTCACATTGAGAACTACAACACTCTGAAAAAAAGAGACTGAAAAGGATGTAAGAAAACAGAAAGACATTCCTTGTTCCTGGGTAGGGAGAATCAATACAGTGAAAATGGCCATATTTCCAAAACTGCTATATAGATTCAACACAATCCCTATTAAAATCCCAACAGTATATTTCACAGAGCTTGAGAAAACAATCCAAAAATTCACTTGGAATCAGAAGAGGCCTAGAATAGCAATAGCCATTCTAGGCAACAGAGACATGGCAGGGGCTATCACAATCTGCCACTTGAAGCTATACTACAAAGCCACTGTGCTAAAAACAGCATGGTACTGGCAAAGAAACAGACCTGCAGATCAGTGGAACAGATTAGAAGATGCAGAAATAACAACTAACATACTCAGCTACCTCATCTTTGACAAAGGAGCCAACCACCCTGACTGGAGGAAAGATAGCCTCTTTAATAAATGGTGCTGGAAAAACTTGATTTCAACTTGTTAAAAGTTAAAACTAGATCAGCACCTTTTTCACCATGCACTACTAAAACCCAAGTGGATTAAAGATCTAAATATTAAAACAGAAACACTAAACTTTCTGGACGACAAATTAGATAGAACTCTCAAAAACATTGGCATAGGAAAAGACTTTATGAACAAATCCTCAGTAGCATGGAAAATAGCATAAAGAATCAACAATTGGGATCTCATCTTTTTAAAAAGCTTCTGCACTCCCAGAAAAATCACAAGCAGAGCTAAGAGACGACCCACAATGTGGGAAAAATTTTTTACTAGCTGTTAGACAAAGGTCTGCAATGTAGAATATACAAAGAACTAAAAAAACTCAGACCTCCCAAATATAAAGACCCAATTAAGAAATGAGCATCTGAAATGAACAGACATTTCTCAGACAAAGAAGTAAAAGCAGCAAATAAACATATGACAAATATTCAACATCAGTGGTCATTCAAGAGATCAGAGGAAAACAACACCGAGATTCCATCTCACCCCAGAAAGAATGGCTGCTATCAAGAAATCAACCAATAACAAATGCTGGCGGGGATGTGGGGAGATAGGAACCCTTCTTCACTTTTGGTGGGAGTGAAGAATGGTGTAACCACTGTGGAATCAATATGGAGATACTTCAAACAACTAGGACTAGAAGTCCCATTTGCCCCAGCTATCCCTCTGCTAGGTTATCTTCTCAAAAAGGATTAAAAGAATCATAGCACAAAGATACATGCTCACCCATGTTTACAGCAGCACAGTTTGTAATAGCTAAAACTTGGAAACAGCCAATTGTCCATCAAATGGAGAATGGATAAAGAAGATTTTTTTAAAAAAATAAAATGGAGTACCAAAAAAAAAAGAGTATTACTCAGCCCCAAAGAACAAGAAAGTAGAGATATTTATAGCTAAGTGGATGCACATTGAGGCCATAATCTTAAGAGAAATTAATAAATCACATGTGTAAATACTGAAAAGTTTCTCTGGTGCAAAAAAGTGAAAGTGTAAATAAGGATCAAAATGTATAATTGATATTGTGTAATAGGAAAAGGTCTAAAAGAGTAGAGGAAGTGGGAGGGGTAGGGGAAAAGGTAAAAATGGGAAAAGAAAAAATATGTGAAAAGGAAAAAAATGGAAATAATGTCTTTGTACAGGGAAGGGTGGAGGGGGTGAAGGGAGGGCTGGGGAATAGGGGAAAATAAGATCCAAGATAAGTCATGTAAGTGTACAAGATCCCAATGATGAATGTAACTATACTGAATACTTAAAATGTACCAATAAACTTAAAAAAGATAAAAATAGAAGGCTTAATTATCTAGAATATATAAAAAACTCAAAAAATCAGATCCCCCCAAATAAAACACCTAATCAAAAAGTAAGCCACTAAAATAAAGAGACACATCTCCGAAGAAGTACAAATGGCCAATAAAAGAAAAAAAAATTCACCATCTTGGGCCAATAGAGAAATGCAAATTAACATGTTCCTCCTGCTGGTGTGCATGGGTGGTACATGCTTGATGGTCCAATCAGGTGGCTTGTGCCCGTGGTGGTACAAACATATCCAAGCACTTTTTATCATTTTACTAATAAAATTAATAAAAAGCCTAAAGTGGATCAAATCTGGTTAGTTGCTTGAATCTGAATAATTACTCCATAAACATAAATGTTAATTAACATTATTCACCCCAGTTAAAAATTAGTATGAATTAAATTTATTTCATCTTACTGAAATTAAAATTTATTTCAATAAAAATTAATTTCATTAATTAAAAGAAATTTATTTACATTCATGAATTTCTTTAAAACACGTTATATAAAGGCAGCCAATTGTCCAGTGTCTTACTTTTCTCTCGTTGCTGAGACAAAATGTCTAACACCCCAAAATGAAAGGAAAAAGGTTTATTTAGCTCACAGTTCATAGAAGTTTCAGTCCATAAGGTTCCAAGGCAGGGTGGCATGGCAAACACATATTGCAGAGGAGAAACAAGTCATGGTAGGCAGAAGGTAGCAAAGCAAGAACAGAGGACCCTAGCTCTTTCTATCCCTTATATGTTATCCAGGCTACTTAGGGCAAGTAGCACTCATATCCTTATTCCTAGTGCCCTTGATCCTAGCATCCTAGTGTTGCACCATGAATCAATCCCAGTGCCACACACTCTACATCTAGCAACTTTTGAAAAAGCCCCACCTACTACTGCTTGAGGCTTTGGGCAGGGCATCTAGACACAAGCCATAACATGCAAGTACACAAAATGTCATAATGCATTTGACTTTCTTTTTGGTCATAGTGGAACCCATTTTTTCCAGTCGTGCATGTACCACCAGTGGTTCAAGCTGATGGAACACAATTAGATTCAAATCAGTGCTACCTGGAATTGAGATACAGGAGTTATGGCCCTGTTGTGAACATGTTAAAACATTCCAGAAAGAATGGCTAACAACAAGAAATTAAATACTAACAGATGCTGCAGAGGGTATGGGGAAAACAGAACCCTTCTACAATGCTGGAGAGAACATAAACTAGTACAGCCACTATGGAAATCAGAATAAAGGTTCCCCAAAAAACTAAAACTACAGAACAGACCCAGCAAGGACCCAAAGACCCCGGAGGGGGTCTCTTCAGCTGCCTGCCTGCCTGAGATCACCCGGTGGGTGCGCGACCTCCTGGACTGTGTGACAACAGACCCAGCAAGGACCCAAAGACCCCGGAGGGGGTCTCTTCAGCTGCCTGCCTGCCTGAGATCACCCGGTGGGTGCGCGACCTCCTGGACTGTGTGACAACAGACCCAGCAAGGACCCAAAGACCCCGGAGGGGGTCTCTTCAGCTGCCTGCCTGCCTGAGATCACCCAGCGGGTGCGCGACCTCCCGGACTGCGTGACAACAGATCCAGTAAGGAAGGTAGCCGCGCAGGCGCCCTTGAAACACCCCCACGACCTTCGCCCCCCATTCTCAAACCTCCTGATTGGGCCAGTCCTTAGATCAACTCTGCAGAGGCACAGGTTCTCATGAAGGGTAGTTTTCTGAGTTCCCAACTTTGAACATCTTTAAAGAAAGGGCAGAGGAAACCTGTAATAGAACTGAGTGGAGTTCAACCCTGAGGGTAGGGAAACTCAAGTTAAGCTTTGTGGACTGTGTTCAGTCTCAGTCATGGGGAACTGCCATTGGCTAGCTGAGACCAGGGGATTCGGTTCTGCATAGGGCTGTACATGTGGTATAATATGAGAACAGAGACAGTCTGAAAGAGGTCCTTCAAATTATTTTTTTTCTCTCTCTCTTTTTTCTTTTCCTCATTCCACCCTAAAATTTCTTTCTTTTTTCTGTCCTCTCTCTCCAACTCAGTCTCTTGCTCCACCATGTTATCCCTCATCTCCCTTTTTATTCCGGCTCCTGCTCTAACTCAGACTTCTTCTTTTATTATATTTTCTTTTTAGGAGGGGTTTCTCTTTATGTTCTTTTCTCCAGTCATTTTACCTCACTCATGGCTCTGTACCTTCAAGGGAAGGCAAGCACCTGTTATTGTTAAGGGGATATATTCTTGTCCTTATTCCTGCACTCTCTCTATCCCCCCCTGAAGCTAATAGCTTTGTAAAGATAGTAAGGTAATTCTACATCCTCTGGATTCACTTCAAACCTGCTCCAATTCTTTCACTTATCTAATCCTCTCGTTCTAAGTCTAACCCCCATCCTAAATGGTAAAGATGCTATATTGAAAAGCATATTCACTGCAAACATATTATGGGCTCCTTCTTGAAATTAATTTAATTCACATGAGTTAAAGGTGATACATTTAATGACTACCACAAGTGGTCAGTTTGCAAGCTGTGCCTGATCCTACTGGGCTGCTGAATGTATCAATTGAGATAAAGGGTTGTGATTGATTTAAAGAGTTGTTTTCGCTGATATTATGAAAATGAGAATGTCTATGAGTCATTAGAAACTCAAAAGCTAAAACGCAACTACATTAGGAAGATTTAAGTAATACCCAGAAATTAAAGGACAACCCAACAATAAAAATAAAAATGAGAAAACACTTAAGCAAGAAATAAAAACAGATTTCCAGTTCACCAATGGCAAATAGTAGGATAAATTAGGATGAAAAGTCTGATAGTGAACCAACAGGACACCCTGGACCCATAGCACAGGAGGTAACAAAGCAGATCAATCAGGCTCTAGAAAAATTCAAATCAGAAATAATTTCCCAGTTAACCAGAGAGATGATGAGCAAAATGGAAGCCATGATTCGAGACTCTAGAGCAGAAACTGACAAAACAATAGAGGAGCTCAGGACCATGATAGAAGCCATGAAGACTCAGCATAAGAAAGAAATGAAAACAATGAATGCCCAACAGAGGAAAGAAATGGAATCCATAAAACAGATTCAAACAGATATCCAGGAGATTAAAAACTCTATTGAAAGTGTACGCAACAGAATAAAAGATTGCAAAGATAGAATTTCAGATATAGAAGATAGGATCACAGTCAGTGACCGTGAAAAAAGAGGTCTCTTAAAAACAGTAAGGGATCATGAGAAATCAATCCAACAACTTCTAGATGATACAAAGAAAAATAACATAAGACTGATAGGAATTCATGAAAAAACAGGAGAAAACGCAAATGACATAAAAAAGCTCTTCACAGAATTAATGACAGAAAACTTCCCAAACAGAAGGGAAGAATTAAAAGACATACAGGTAAGTGAGACATATAGAACCCCAACTAGCCACGATCAAAAAAAAATCTACACCTAGACATATAATAATCAAGATTCCAGAAATCCAACAGAAAAACAAAATACTACAAGCAGTAAGAGAAAAGAAAACAATTCACATGCAAAGGAAAGCCCATTAGAATCACAGCAGACTTTTCAACACAAACCCTTAGGTCAAGGAGAGCCTGGAGTGAGGTATTCCAAGTCCTAAAAGAAAAGAATCTCCAACCTAGACTTTTGTATCCTGCAAAACTCTCTTTCAAAATAGATGGGGAAATAAAATACTTCCACGACAAAGAGCACCTGAGAAATTTCATGAACACCAAACCAGCACTGCAAGGAATTCTAAACAATATCCTAGAAAAGGACAACGAAATTCACAATAACATGAGGCCCAACAGACCAAATCAAATAGGCAAGGCAAGAAACTAAAAGGAGATGGGAGAAAAAGTAAAAAGAGTCAACAAATGGACAAAAACATGACAAGAATAAGTCAAAATATATCAGTTGTAACCATCAATGTTAATGGCCTCAATTCACCAATCAAGAGAAACAGATTGGCAGAATGGATTAAGAAGCAAAATCCAACAATATGTTGTATACAAGAAACACACCTAGTGCAAAAGGAAGTCCATAGACTGAAAGTGAAAGGATGGAAAACAATTCTCCATGCGTCAGGAGTCCAGAAAAAAGCAGGGGTAGCAATCTTATTCTCAGATAAAGTAAATTTCAAACCAAAACTCATTAAGAGAGACAAAGAAGGACACTACATCCTTGTAAAGGGAACAATTCAAGAGGAAGAGCTGACAATCATAAACATATATGCACCAAATATAAATGCCCCCAACTATATAAAACAAATATTAAGTAACATGAAAAACCAAATAAGCACTAATACAATTGTAGTGGGGGATTTAAATACCCCACTATCACAAATTGACAGATCTACTAGGCAGAAAATCAACAATGAAATAATAGAACTGAACCAAGCTTTGGAACACATGGACTTAATAGATGTTTATAGAGTATTCCACCCCCAAAAACCAGAATATACATTCTTTTCGGCTGCACATGGATCATTCTCCAAAATAGACCACATACTGGCTCACAGAACAGGTCTAAATAAATGCAAAAAAAATGAAGTCATCCCCTGTATATTATCAGATCATAGTGTAATCAAACTGGAGATAAACAGCACAAGAAACTATAGAAATTTCACAAGCACATGGAAACTGAACAACACTCTCCTAAACAATCAATGGATTACAGAGGAAATTAAAGAAGAAATTAGACAGTTTTTACAAATAAATGAGAATGCCAATACAACATACAGGAATCTTTGGGACACAATGAAAGCAGTTCTACGTGGAAAATTCA
>NW_022900941.1:29952193-29958072 GCF_012274545.1 Fukomys damarensis | reverse complement strand
ACTAGTGCAACCACTATGGAAATCAATATGGAGATACCTCAAAGAGCTTGGACTGGAGGTTCCATTTGACCCAGCCATCCCTCTGCTGGGTATCTTTCCAAGAGAACTAAAAGAATCATATCACAGAGAGGTATGTGCACCCATGTTTATAGCGGCACAGTTTGTAATAGCTAAATTTTGGAAACAGCCTATTTGCCCATCCGTTGGAAACTGGATAAAGAAGTTGTGGTTTTTCTATAAAATGGAATATTACTCAGCCATTAAGAAAGAGAAAATAGATTCATTCATAGGAAAATGGATACATATTGAAGATATACTCCTAAGTGAAATAAATAAGTCACACATTTGTAAATACCGAATAGTTTCCCTGGTGTAAATAATCTACAACAATGCATAAGATTCTAATAAGATTACTGACATTTAGAAATGGGAAGAAAGGAACTAAAGGTGTAGGGAAGGTGGGATGGGTAGGGGAAGAGTAAAAAAGGGAAAAGAAAAAAATGTGAGAGAATGAAAAGATGAAAATAAAGTGTTTGTAGATGGGGAGGGGAGAAGGGGGTGAAGGGAGGGCAGAGGTAAGGGGAAAAAATGAGAATCAAGACTTGTCATGTAGAGGTACGAGATCCCAACAATGAATGTAACTGTACTGTATCCCTAAAATGTACCAATAAACTCAATTAAAGCAGAAAAAAAAAACCAAAAAAAAACTAAAACTACAAATTCCATGTGATCTAGCTATTCCCCTTCCAGGTATCTTCCTGAAAGAGTTAAAGACATCATTTACAGTGGTATGTACATACCTATTTTACAGCATCACAGCTCATTAATAGCTAAATCTTTAAAGTGGCCTATATGTCCATCAACAGATAAATGGATAAAGTGTGGTATTTATACACAGTGGAGGTACTATTCTGCCATAAAGATAAATAAGTCATTTGCAGGGAAATGGATGCGCCTTGATATACAGTAGGACCTCAAGTTACAACCAGCCTGACATTCGAACAACTTGGGTTAATTAGGTTAATGGAAGATTCACCTGCCTCTTGTGATCTACAGCATGTAGCCAGGTATACATCCAGATTTCAGCTATAATGACTTTCAACCAACCCTCAGGAACCAATCGAGTTTATAAGTCAAAGGTCTACTGTAATGTTAAATGAAATAAATCAGACTCACAAGCTTAAATACCGTATTGAAATAGGAAAATAGAGCATGGCAAAGTTGGCTGGGAATGTGACCTATTAATCACAAGAACCTAGGACACATGTGCAAAACAATCCTCAGGACCGCTTACATAGATTTCTCCAGAGAATACTCGATGTGTGTAATGAATAAAAAGATATTCACCATTGAAAGCTCACCACTGAAAGCTCGCTATGGTGCCTCTTCAAGACAGCTCTAGGGTCTTTTCCTACTTTTACCTGGCCCAAGCTTGCTCTGCAGAGCCTGTTTCTTTTCCTACTTCTAATAAAACTTATCTATCGTGTGTGCTTGTCTTGACCAATTCTTTGCTCAGGACAGAACCTAGAAACCACCTCCAGAAGTAAACCCTAGCACCCCAAAACCCAGCAACAGCATGGTTTCTCTTATATGAGAAATCCAAAATGTAAATAAAGAGCAAAATAAAAGATAATAGGAAGAAGGGAGATAGATCTTTTTCAAATGGGAGGGAACTGACATGGAGAGGAGGGAAAAGGGGATGAAAAAAGAATTGAGATATGTTATGTACATGTCCCCAACTCCTCACAAGGAATGTAAACATTAATAATGGGAATGTATTTACAAAATAAAAACAAAAAAATTGAAAAAAATGAATAAAAAATCTGTCACTCAACAAAGTAAAATTCATCAGATAAAACAGAATTTTAAAAATGTCAAACCAAAGAAAGTAGGAAAAGAAAGGAAGGAGAACAAAGACCACAAGAAGCAGTAAGATAATAAAGTAAAACCTATTCATATAAAAAAATCAGATTGAATATATATGGTCTAAACAGACAATTTAGAGGCAGAAATTATCGATCTGGATTTTTTTTTTAAAATGCTCAATTATAAGATTCCCATAAGGAATACAGTTTAAAATATATAGATAGGTAGGGCTAAAGGAAAAAGAAAAAGATACTATCACACTAACATTAGTCAAAAGAAAGTTAAGAGTGACCAACTTAATATTAAACATAGATACAGGGCAATGAAAATCACCAAGGATTAAAGAAAAAGTTTATTTCATAACACTTAAAGGACCAATTAATTAATCATGATGATATATCAACCCAGGACATTTATATACCTGATAGAAGAGCTTCCAAAACACATGAAACAAAAACTAATATAACTTCAAGGAGAAATAGCCAAGTCCACAATTTACAGGTCATTATACTGCATTCTCAATACTAAATAGAACAAACAGAAAAAACACAAGGATATTGTAAACTGTAATAATACTACCAACTAATTTGACATACCTTTTACATAATGTTCCGTTCATCAAAAGCAGTATATACCTTTTTATGTGCACAGAACACTTACCAGGACAGAATATGAGGCATGACTAAAATATACAACTGTTTAAATTTTAAAATTGTAGTACAGTAAAAGACACACTGCCATCATTTTCCCCCAAAACACTTTCCCTCACTTAAACAAACATCCAATCATTCTTGCCACTTTCTGAAGCAGTTCTGTGAGTCCTCTTTTGTGAGTGTCTTACAAGGTGTGATTAAAAAACCACAGGGAATGATGCTGCTGAGTGTGTTCCAACAGGTAGGCTTGTAAAAACATTGCAATGCATCATCATCCACCTTATGCAATGGATCTGGCACCACAGGACTTCTAGATGTTCCTCAAAGTCAAAACTGCCATTAAAGGTAAATGTCTGGAATTAATTCAGAGCATCGAGACAATCTTGATGGCACAACTAAAGACACTCACAAAAGATACCCAGAACTGCTTCAGCAAGTAGCAAGAATGATGGGACAAGTGTGGTCGAAGCGGAGTATTCTGAGGAAGAACAGCAGCAATATGTCTTTTACTGTAATGAAATTTTCAACGTGCACCGTATTTTCTGATCACAATTTGTATTTTGAGCCATATAACAAGTTTAAATAAGGACTCATAAGGATTCAAGTCACAACGTGTCTCAGACACTCAGAGATTAACTTAGAAACTGGTAACAGAAAGATCTTCATGAAACTAAGTAACATACTTCAAAGAAATCAAAAGAGAAATTGGTATAAATAAAAATGAAAAAGCAGGCTTTAAGATAACAAAACAAGAATTAGTAAGATATTTACAGTATTACACACCTGTATTTAAATGGAAAAAAGCTCTCAAATCAATGACCAACCCATGTAACTTAGGAAACTGGGAAAAGAACAAATGAAACCCAAAGCAAGCAGAAGAAAGGAAGTAGGATGAATGTGCAAATCAATGGTAAAAAACAAAATCAACAAGAAAAATCAATAAAACCAAAAGCTGATTAAGAATACCCGTAATAACTGATAAACCTATAGTCAGATGTAGGTTAGAGGAAATGAAATGACACAAATTACCAATGAGTAAGGAACAAAAAAGATAACATCAATGCTAGAACAAATGTCTTGAGAGAAATGAACTACCAGAGCTCTGGGAGAAATAGATAATGTGAACAACCCTGTACCCATGAAAGACTTAAGAACCTCATACAAAGAAGAGAAAAGATGGCTGCCTAGGGGCCAACACCAAGGGTGAGTATCTCCAAATTGGTATTGAAAAAAGCAGATAAAGTCTGATACAGGAAAATAAATAAAAATCTAGCTTAATTAAAATCCAGTATCTATGAAGGGAAACCAGACCACTCTTGGATCACAGGACCCCAACCCCTATCCCAGATATGATGTACATGTCATCTTGGAAGAAGAGTCGCCTAAAGGAAGGAGATGGTCCTTCAGTGATGGCCTGGAAAATGAAACAGACCAATGATAGTGAACCTTTTTGGAGATCGAGTGCCCACATTGAAACCCAAAACCCACTTAATTATTGCAAAGTGCCAATACTGCAATTAAACCTGAATACCGACGTTTTAGTTTAGAAAAAGTAACTCATACACTTGACCCACATGCCAACAGAGAGGGCTCTGCATGTCCACTGTGGCACACATGCCACAGGTTCACCACCACTGGAAGACTCACAATTACTCTAACCTCCCTACCATTTGCAACCAAGAGATTCAGAGGCTAAAATCTGGAGAGAGGGGCTCATACCTGTGTCTTGTAAATGGCACTCCAGCACCTGTGCAAAACCAGACAGTGGGGAGAGAAGGCTTGCCCACCAGAAAAAAAAGTTGTTCAGGCCTATTTAGCTCAGTGGTTCTGCTGCCTGCCTTGCAAGCGCAAGGTCCTGAGTTCAATCTCCAGAACCAAAAAGAAAAGAAAACAAAAAGTTGCTCACTCCTCTACATACACCGGGAGTGCTGTTTGTGGGACATTTAGAGGGCATGACTGTCAGCAGTCTCCCACGGGCCCCCCGCACCTCTTAGTGGGGACTGCAAAGGGAAGAGAAAACTGGCTGATTAAGAATATCCATAATATTAAGAATATCCATTTGCAGAACAGAGTGGAGCAGGGAGATCTGTGAGAGGAAAGACACTGGTGCCTAGATCAGAACTCAACTCAGCAGTGGAGTCGGAAGAGAGTGGGCCCTGCTACTGTTTACCCAAACACGAGAAAGGCCTCATGAGAGAGGTCCTGTCCACCACCTCTTGCTGGCAAGTGGGGTCCTCTGCCAAGCCTGGGGAGGCTTTAAGTTCCATCACTGAGACTGACATCTGTGGACAGAAAGATGGTGAATAGTGCCTGGGCCAGTGGTCTTTGGCCATATATTGGGCAAGGAAAGCCTGTGGAGGGAAGACATGGAAATGTCTGTGATATTTATCCCTCAGACTGATTAAGGCAATCAGGAGGCCTGTGGTGGGTCGTGCCTGGAGTACAGCTCACAACCAGAACATGTATTTGGGGGAAGCAACAGGCCCCACAGGTTCAGGCAGGCAACTGACTGGAAGAGGAAATGGCTTGACTGCTGACAATCAGACTGTGACTTCAGTGGAGAGGGGGCTGTGTGGACACTCTTAGTTAATACTATCACAACTGTGCGGATGTTTTTATTTTTATTTTGGTGGTTGTAGCTACTTTTTCCTTCTTTGATTTGAATTACCTTGGCTATATTTTTTCTTCTGAGTCTTTATTGGTATTGTTTTAATATTTCATTCTTCAAGGTTTCCCCTCTGACCTTCCGCTCCCTCTTTTTTTACTCGTCACTCTCTTGTATATTCTGAATCGCTTTCCTCCCTCTTTGTTTCTTCCTTCTTTTCCTTATCTCGCTTCCTTGCCTTCCGACTTCTCTCCAACTATCTAACAGTAAAAACATCACAGGTGCATATATAAGTGCATTAGAGGATAAAAATTATCCAGTGCTATAATTTAAACAGTACTATTCAAGAGTACATCAAGGTAACTCTTAACAAAATTAGGCCCAGAGGATTCAAACAAAACTACCTAAAAATAAATTAACAAGTTCCAACAATCTCACAGCCTCCCTCAATCTCTAAATACACGTCCACCCATCTATATACCTCTTCCTGTCTACACATATACTCTTTCAAACTCCAAAACTAGCCCTTTACTCTAGCTATAAAAAAACTACAAGAGTCAGACCACCTGTGTATTTTTTACCTCATGACCTTTCTCTTATCTCCCTGTCTTCCCACTGACATACCCCTTCCTTTTCCTGTTGCACTCCCATCCCAGACCATCCACAAATGGCAATATAATATAGTCTGTAAGGACTACTGACAAAAGGGTGAAATTATCAAAACAAGTTTTAATGTCTAAAAAAAAAAAAAAAAA
>NW_022900941.1:29924295-29951681 GCF_012274545.1 Fukomys damarensis | reverse complement strand
AAAAAAAAAAAAAAAAAAAATCCACACGGGAATAAAAGCCCAAGACCTGACAGATTCACCACTGAGTTCTAAAAGAATTTCAGGGAAGAAATAACACCGATACTCCTCGAACTCTAATGAATTCAAAGAGGAGGAGTACTTCCAAATTTACTCCTGGATGCCAGCATTACCCTAATTCCCAAACCAGACAAGGACCCAACTAAAAAAGAAAACTAGAGGGCAACCTGTATAAACATGGACACAAAAATCCTTGAAAAGATAACGGCAAATGGAACACAACAAATCATCAAGAAGATCATGCTTCATGACCAAGCAGGCTTCATCCCAGGGGTGCAAGGATAGTTCAACATACACAAATCCATAATATAGCACATAAACAGAAGCCAAGTATAAAAATCACATGATTATCATCAACAAATACAGAAAAGAGTTTTGACAAAACCCAACATCCATTTATGACAAAAACTCTAAAGAAGGTCCTTATCTAAATCTGATGACAGCCATTTACGACAAACTGCCAACATCTTATGAAATGGGGAAAAGCTGAAAGCTTTCCCTCTAAAAATTAGAAACAAGACAAGGATGTCCACTCTCACTACCCTTGTTCAATATAGCTCTTGAAACATTAGTCAAAGCAGTCATGCCAGAGAAAGAAGCAGCATTCCTGTTCACTAATAATGAGCTCACCAAAAAAGAAATTTAGGAAAATAATACCATTCACAAAAACAAGAACAATTAAGTATTTATTATCCTAGTCAAGGAAATGAAAGACCTCTACAACAAAAACTATAGTACCCTGCAAAAGGAGATCAAAGAAAAAGCAAAGACAATCCGTATTCCTGGACAGGAAGAACCATCATTGTCAGAATGGCAATACTCCCCGAACCAATACATAGATTTAATGCAATCACAATCCAAGTACCAGCAGCATTTCTCACAGAATTGGAGAAAAAAACTCCAAAATTCATATGGAAGCAGAAGAGACCCAGAATAGCAAAAGCAACCCTGGTAACAAGAACAAAGTGGGAGGCATCATAACCGTGGATTTCAGGTTATAGTATAAAGCTGCAGTGGTAAAAACAGCATGGTACTGGCACAAAAACAGATGTGGATCAATGGAACAGAATAAAGGAAGCAGAAATAATCCTAGACACATTCTGCCATCTGATCTTTGACAGAGTGGCCAAAAATGTAGACTGTAGGAAAAATAGCCTCTTCAGCAAAAGGCTAGAGGGAAACTACTGGCTATACACATGGCAGCAGGGTAAGCTAGACTCATATTTCACCATGTGCTAAAATAAAAGCACAATGGATGACAGAAGATGTAAATATTAAAACAGAAACACAACCTGCTAGAAGATAAACTCTTGAAGTCATAGGCATAGGAAGGACTTTTTGAACAGAACTCCAGATGCACAAAGAAATAACATCAAGAATCAACAAATGGGATTATATCAAATTAAAAAGCTTCTACACAACAAAGAAATAACCATCAGAGTGAAGAGACAACTTACAGAATAGGAAAAAAATATTTTGCCAGCCATCCTTCAGAAAGGGTACTAATATCTATAATATAAAAAGAACTAAAAAAAAAAAATTAGATCCCTCCAAATGAAAGACCCAATTTAAAAAATGAATAAACACTTCTTAGAAGTACAAATGGCCGATAAATAAATGAAAGGATTTTCAGTATCTCTAGCCATTAGAGAAATGTAAATTAAAACAACACTGAGAGTTCATCATCTTATTACAGAAGAAAAGGCTATTCCCAAGAAATTAAACAGTAACAAACACTGGCAAGGCTGGGGGAGGGGGCCTTTCTATATTGTTGGTAGAAATATAAACTAATACAACCACCAGTACAAATCAGCATGGTAATTCCTCAAAAAAACTAAAATTAGAAATTACATCTGATCAAGCTGTTTCCCTTCTAAGTATCTTCCCAAAAGAGCCTAGAGCATTATAATAAAGTGACAATACATACTCATGTTTACAGCAGCACAATTCATAATAGCTAAAACTTGAAAGTAGACTATATGTCTATCAATAGATGATTAGATAAAGAAAAGGTGTGATGCTTATGCACAACTGAGTTCTACTCTCCTATAAAGGATAAATTTGAGTCACTTATAGGAAAATGGATGCACCTAGAGACCAAAATAAATCAGATGCACAGCTTAAATATCTACAAATAAGTTACACAGGATTGCTTTTGCTATTCTGGGTCTCTTCTGGTTCCATATGAATTTTAGGGTTAAGTTTGTGAGTAATGCTGCTGGTATTTTGATTGTGGTTGCATTAAGTCCATGTATTGGGGTTTTGCGAGTATTGTCATTCTGATAATGATGATTCAACTATAAATAAATCCAAGAGCAATTAAAGCCTAATGGAAATAGGGATATACAACTTTTGCATATAGGAAGAGGACCAACAAATAGAGGGAAGAACGAGAAGGGTAAGTGAAAGAGACAAAAATGAACTAAGGTGTGTCATGCACACATACCAACTACCCACAATGAATGTAATGTATTAATAAAATTGTAAGAAAGACTCGTACAAAGAAAACTCAGGGGCAATGGTTTCAATAGTGAATTTCAGCTAAATATGTGAAGGGGAAAAACTATTAACTCTACAAAAATTTTTCCAAAATAATGAAGTGGGATTATGTTCCAACTTATTCTATGACTCTAGCATTACTCTGATCATAAATTTAAAAAAAAAAAAAAAGACATGGGAAAAAAAGAAAAGGAAAGTACAGATAAGTAATTCTTAAGAACACAGACACAGGCTGGGGATTTAGCTCAGTGGTTCCGCAGCCTGCTTCCCAAGTGCAAGAACCCAAGTTCGATCCCCAGTACCAACAAACAAACAAACAAACAAACACACAAAATCACAGACACAGTTCCTCTACATAAAAATTTAGCAAACAGAATCCAAAAATGTAATGAAAAGATAATACATTTACAAATGGAGTTTATCTCAAGACTGCAGGTCTTGCATCCATTTAAAATCATGGTAATTTACCGTATCAGTATACTTCTTTTAAAAACTACATGATTTTCTCTACTTGCACAGAATAAGTACTTTGACAAAAGCCAGAATCTATTCCAAAAACTCACAGAGAACTACATACAGAAGGCAATCTCTTTAATCTGAAATACGGTATCCACAAGAAAACCAATACTAATATCATAAATACTGTTTATCTCCTGAAATTATAGACAATGCAGAAACATGAGGAGTTGATACTTCTACTCAATGCTGTATTTGTGGCTTTTGTTGATGTGATCATCACAAAGAAGGGAAGGAGTGTGGGTAGATTAAAAAAAAGAGTGAGCTGAAATCAACAGAATGAAGACAAATCTCTGAAAAGATATCATTCCGAACCAGTGGTTTGAAACACAGCAGTGAACTAAATGCTTTTAATAAGTATTGAGACAACCTTCTATACATCTAACTTAGATCTGTCTGATTCAATTGCTATGTAGCTCTGAGGTCTTATATCCACAAAGAGTTTTGACCTACAAAGTATTCATTCAACTAATCAAGGGCAAAGTCAGACATGTCAACTCTTCAACTAAATTTTAATTGTGTGACCCATACTCCTGATATCTAATAAAACAACAAAATCTTCCTTTTCGTTTTGCATGTAATTGTCAACCATATTAATTTTTAATCATATACACTTTGTTCCCATCTAAGAACCTGTAGCAGATTAAACTTTATAATCAATCCTCTGCACCTGGATGCTCCACAATGCTGTGGGATGCATGTACTACTGGAGGTGCACCTGGGGTCCCAGTGCAGGAAGGCAATCTCAGTCAGCACTGCACTCACCAGTACGTGTGGAGGAGCCAGTGGTGGGACTGGTAGCCTTGTGGCCTGGCACCTGGTACAAGTAGCAGGCATCATCCTTAGCTCCATCGATAGCATGTTCCTGGGCATCCTGGCTGAAGAACTGATTTTCTAGAACTTGGCTGCTGCTTGAAAAAAGTCAAGCTTCAGTAAGTTCTTGGCTGCTGCTTGAAGAAAGTCAAACTTCTTCAGTAAATTCTTGGGCCCTTACCCATTTCCAAGCCAGGAGTCTCGGAAATCTCTCCTCTACCCACTTCAGAGCCTTTGCCTAGTTTAAAGACCAATCTGCCCCTCCGCCACCACTCGAAGGGCCTTGGGATTACAGCCTCTGAGTTACCCAAGACTGGGGCCCAACAACTGCAAGCCCTTCTTATTTCCAATTTCGTCCACTTCAGTCTGTTTTACCCAAAAGGTCCTGTACCTCCAGCTTCTGTCTCTGTAGATGGGATCCCACGTTAGTAACAGCATTCTATGGAAACACCCCTGCAGTGAACTGTATAAAGACTTGAAATTTAGGGTTAATGACTAAGGACCAGCAGGTAAATGCCTTAACCAGGTACCTCTGTGTCCATTTTTTATTTCCTAGTAATATGTATTTCTTGTACCTGACAAAAGTATTAGCCTGCAGTGAATGAAAAAAAAATTTAAACTGGTCTTCTATTATAATTTGAGGAATACTGACAAAAAGAATGTTACGCATCCACTTCTTTAGTATTTTAAATATATAGTGCCTTTGTAGGTGACATTACACACATGTATTTCATTTACTTTGCCCAAAGAAATACATAGGTATTAGCTAAAACAAAGGTGTGTTTTCTGTAAAACTATGCTTAAAGATGACTGTCAACTAAATAGATACATGCCCATTTGCAATAATTTTTCTTTAAAATTTAATAAAAGGGTAAAGAGTTTTTCTCCTGAAACAGTTATGTTAAGTTTACTAAGTCAAAATCACCCATAGTTTATCTATCTCAATTGCCTATGAGGTATATGAAGAAGAGGGGTGAGGAACTTTAATACACTGAGCAAGGTATCTTAAATAGAAATGTAAAAGCAAAAGCAATCTTACTGTGTAGCAATATGTCACAGTAAGCATTATAATTTTGAAATATTTGACCACAACCCACTTTTGGGAAACTCAATTATAAATTGTTTAATACTAATTCGTTGTACTTGATAAAGTGACAACCCCCCCACCCCGGCAAGGTCTTGTTATGTAGTTTGGGCTCTCCTTGAACTCCTGGAGATCTGCCTGCCTCAGACTCCCAGGAGTTGGTATTACAGGCGTGTACCACCATGCCTAGTTTACCACATCTAAATGTTGTTTTTAAAAATTGGTTTTAAATTGAGAATTTCCTAATGCTAAGACCATAATTTTCAATATCAGCAGTATTTTAGAAAGGTAACACTAATGACATTAATTTCGCTTACTCTTTTTTTTTTTTTTGGTACCAGGGGTCGAACTCAAGACCTCGCACTTGAGAGGCAGGCTGGGGAACCACTGAGCTAAATCCCTGGCCCTATTGTCACTCTTAAATATTCAACAGTGGAAATGAGCAGAAAATTCAAACAAGCTATTGATATTTTAAAAGGCATTATTTAACAGTTAATTTACTTGTTGCTTTACAGTCATTTCTGAAATTATTTGAAATTGGAAATAAGAGTAGACAGATAACCCACTCAGACAATTTCAAGACTTAACTATACAAATAAGCAAAAATTTGACCACTGGTTGTGAAGACAGACTAATTTTTTAAAAGGCATGGCTAGTGAACAGGTTGACTCACCAGTAAATTATACAAGTACAACAGATATCTACTATAAGAAATTATTCATGTCCAGCTAAAGCTCTCTCCACCTAAAAAATGTTTAAAAAGTAATTATTCCCAAATTACTAACTCAGAAATGGGTAATGGCCAAAACATTTTATTGTTTTACATAAACTTCTATAAAGAAGTCCTCAAAGGGATAAAACATTGCATTTATCAATACTATCTGCCATACTTAAAAAAAAAAAATCCTCCAGGGCAGGGGATTTAGCTCAGTGGTGCCATACTTGCCTTGCAAATGCAAGGTCCTTAGTTTGATCTCTGGTACAAGAAATATTAAAATCCTTCAACCCCCAATTCCATTTGAGAATTTCCACAGAAATCCTGTCAAAGCTTCAGATGTGATATGGCTATTTAAAAAAATTTTTAAAAACAAAAACCTTGAGAACTACTGCTCCCAACCAGAGCTTCCAAATGAACATTTGAACAATCTATGGCGTTTTTTCTTTTTTTGTTTTTTTCTCTTTTCCCATGCATGTTTTCCTTCCATAGGCTTAGGATGCTACCATAGGAGTCTGGGTTTTTTTAACATGCACTCGGGTGATCCCAAAGCTTTGGACCAAAGTTTTGAGAACAAGGTTCTAAACTACATAAACATCTCAAAAAAGGTATTTCTATAGTAAAGCCATTCTGAAAGTTTGACAGTTTCTTAAAAGTTTAAATGTCTTAAATATACTCTCATTACCATATGATCAAGCCATTTCACCTTCAGGTATTTACCCAAAACAAAGAATGTAAATATTCACACACAAATACAGCAGCTTTATTTATAACAGCCAAAAAATCACAACACATAAACAGATACCATGGGATAACCATGAAAAGAATACTCAAGGAATAAGCTATTGAAAAATACTACAGCATGTAAAGCTCTCAAAAAATTCCTTAAATCTTGATTGAAAAGCTAGAACTTCCCACTAAGTATACACCATATGATTTATATAAAATTCTAGAAAATGCAAACCACTAATATAGTGATAAAAAGATCAGCGTTTGCCTAAAGACTAAGGAAGTAGAGAAGGTAGAGGATGAGATATGTTAATTATCTTGACTGTGGTGATAGTTTCATAAGTGTATACACATGATAACACTTACCCAAGTCATATTTTAAATACATACAGTCTATGTGTCAAGTATGTATCAATAAATTTATTTTTTAAAGATCTTTTAAATACCAAATTCTAGCTACAATAATGTTACTATAAATACAATATGTAAACTGTAATTCTCAGAAAATTTCATGTAATACTCAACAGTATGCCTATATAAGCATGTCTTCTATAGACTGAAGGAAGGTAATTCAGAGGGTCTGTTAGGATTTTAGTTCTAAGAAATTACCGAAAACATACTATAGAGCAAAATATCCAGGTGATGGAATGCCATTACCAAAAAAGAAAAAATAAGTCTATACATTCATTCTGGAATTTTAATAGCTATAATTATGAATTTTGTACTGTGAAAGATGACAAATGTAGTACTGAGTTGCCTATACTACATACCAATTTTTTAAACTATCATTCTTTCCTATAGATCATGTGTTACCATCAGCCAAGCTTCTAAGCCACCTCAACCGACCCAAAGTCACAGTTAACTGAACCACAATAGATACATCTGACATGAACTATGCCAGTAATAGTCCATTATCTCTCAGAAATTCGGAAATTAGAGACTGAATCATAAAAGGTAGGAACTGCCACATTTGGCCAAGAAGATGCCAAAGTTGCCAAGTCTTTTTGCAGGAAATAAAATAATGAAACTAAGGACATTTTTCAAAAGGTAATACCTCATTACCAAATAAGGCTCATTCCAGGAAAACTAGGATAATTTGTATTATAATCCTCAATAATGAGAGTTCTGAGAAAATAACAAAGATCCTCCAAAAAACAGCATTTGCCAATATTCAACACTCATTCATGATAACACAAGAATTTTTGAATATGTATTTTTATATATTACAAATATAACTATGTATAATACATTCTAACATATTTATGTATATTACTTGTTTTCTACACCCATAAATCAATACAAAATTACACCTTATTTAAAAGGAGGAACACTAGAGGCAGTCACATTAAAGTAAAAACAAAACAAAACAAACACCCATAATCTCCCCTACTTTTTAATACAGAATTGGGAGTATTTGTCAAGTAGACTTGAAAAAGGGAAAGGCAATTAGAGACCTAACAATCTGGGAAAGCCGAGGTAAACTATATCTATTAGCAAATGACATGGTAATCTAACTTAACAATCCCAGAGAATCAATGCAAAACCCACACAATTAAATTAATAAAGTCGCAGTATATAAAATTAGCACATAGATCAACATGTTTCTTAAATACAAGCAATAACATGGCTTAAGGAATAATGACAAAGGAAATACACAAATTGTTCCCAAACTCCACATCCAGTGCTGAACAAAACTATCCATTTTGCTCAAAATCATGGAACAAAATAAGTTCATGAACTGAGAAACTACTATATTGTATATACAATAGCTAGCAAACAGGTTAAACTCCTAGAAATAAGCTTAAAATATATAAAATCAATGAAAGAAAAACACACCCGAATGATCAGTAGACTTCAAACAAATCAAGAAACAAACCATTTTCTTAGGAAGTCAACATAATAAAAATGTTAGTTTTCTCTTATTTATAAAATTTCCCCAATTTATAAATATATGGTGAATTCCAATAAAAATAAAATTATTTTCCAGAGTTAGACAAAATAATTACAAAGTTCATACAAAAAATATGGAACAACAGTCAGGAAACCTCTGAAAAAGCACAGCAATGAGACAGGTGAAGTGATATACCCTCAGGAAAAATTCAGATATAATAAAGGCAGCATCTAAAATCCGGGAGAAAAGACCATTTACTTTGTAAAAGGTGTTTGGATACCTATATGGATTGGGAGGGAGGATTTAAAGAATAGTGTGTACTAGAACAAACCATACAAGTTCCAGGATAAAAAAGAAAGATAATTATTAACCTAAAAGAGGGATCATCTTCTTAACTTTAATTCAAAAACCAAAAGCACTTTTTAGTAAGGTAAACAGTAAATTCATTTGCTAAACTACCACTAATTATAGTAGTAATAAATTACAATGTCCAGCCCACAGGAATTTCTTTAATTACCATATCTATCCTTTAAATTCCCATGTTTTTTCTTCCAAGCTCCCTTCAGACCAATGATGCAAATGCAATCTGTCATTCTCCTACACATCCCAGGCTACAGTTAACCAGTCCAATAACTGACAAGATGACACAATGTGAGCCAAATAATCCAACAGTTAACAAGATGATGCAAACTAAGCCAAAGAGATTCTTTCTACAGATTTTCCAACCTAAAATGAACAGGTTTAAAAAAAAAAAAGTCCACTTGCCTATCTCTCATACATACATCTATTAATATATAAATACATAGAAACAAGGTTTATATAGATACATCAGATGAACAGAATAGAGGACAAAAGCCATTATGATCATATCAACAGATGTAGAAAAATCATTAGATAAAATCCAACATTCCTTCATGATAAAACTAAAGAATAAATGAAGTAGAGAAAGAAAATACCTGGGGCCAGGGATTTAGGGCAGTGGTGACGCCTGACTTGCAAGTTCAAGGTCCTTAGTTCGATTCCCCCATACCAGGAAAACAAAAAAAGAAGGAAAATACCTGAATATAATAAAGGTCATATATGACCTAATAAGCCAACAGCTAACATTATACTGAATGAAGAAAAGCTGGATGCTTTCTAAGATCTGGAAAAAACCAAGAATGCCCACTGTGACCACATTTATCCAACACAGCACTGGAAATTCTACCCACAGCCATCAGGCAAAAGAAACAAAGATATCCAAATTGGAAAGGACAAAGTCAAACTATCACTGTTTGCAGATGACATCATCATGTATATAGAAAACCTTACAGAGTCCACCAGAACAGTTAGAACTAATAAATTCAGCAAGGTTGAGGATACATAAATCAGTAGCATTGCTATTTACCAACAGCAAATTGACAGAAGAAAACAATCCCATTTACAATAGCTGCCAAATAAATAAATAAATAAAATACCTAGGAATTCATACAAAGAGGTAAAAGATTTCTACAGTGAGAACTATAAAACACTGATTCAAGAGAACACAAAAGTGGAAAGACATCCTGTGATCAAAAGAATATTATTAAAATTGTCCACTTACCCAAAGAAGATGCAATATAATCTCTATCAAAATATCAATGACATTCTTTAAAAAAAATAAAAAAGAAAATTCTTAAAATTTGTATAAACATAGACACACTCACACACCTGCCTAGCTGAAAATTCAAAGAGTTTGGAACAATAAAAGAACAAAGTAGGAGATACTGTACTACCAGGCTTCAAATTATATTACAAAGTTGTAATAATGAAAACAGGATAGTATTGGCATTAACACACACTGAGACCAATGAAGCAGATCAGAGAACCTAAAGGTAAACCAACAAGTATGATTTTCAACAAAGGTGCTAAGAATATGTACAGTACTGGATAAAGGACAGCTTTTCAAATGAACGGTGCTGTGGAAATTGGATCTCCACAGGCAAAGAATGACGCTTGATTTCCCTCGCAAACATTACAAAAATCAAGCCAAAATGAATCCAAGTCTTAAAAATAAGTCCTGAACCTAGGAAAACTGCTGAAAAAATACAGGAAAAATGCTTCATAACATTGGAATGAGTGGATTTTTTTGGACAACACTCAAGAAGCACAGGAAACCAAAGCAAGAAAGCTTCTTCACAACAAAGAAAACAGTATCACAGAGAGACAACCTGCAGAATGGAAGAAAATACTTGCAAACAAGTATCTGACAAAGGAATTCCCGGAAACTCAATAGCAAACAGAACAAAACAAAACCACAGATTTTAAAATGTGCAATAGAGCTAAGTAGATATTTTTCAAAATAAGACAAATGAGCCAGGTGTGATGGTGCTCGCCTGTAATCCCAGAACTCGGGAGGCTGAGGCAGGAGGATTGCTGTGAGTTTGAGGCTATATAGTGAGTTCCAGTCAGGTCAGTCTCAACTACATAGTGAGACCCTGTCTCAAAAAACCAAAAAACCAAAAAAAATATATATATATATACAAAAGACAAAAGGGCAAGAGGAACCACAAGTAATGGCACATGCCTGTGGATCCCATCACTCTTGGAGACTGAAGCTGAGGCAGGAAGATTGTAAATTCAAGCCCAATGAGAGTATCTAAACAACTTGGTGAGACTATGGCTTAAAATTTTTAAAATAAAAATGGCTGGGGATGTAATGCAATACAAAGGTTCTAAGTTCCAGCACAAGTACTGTATGGGGGTGGGGTGGGACAAAAATTTTTATGTTTAATATCACTTATGATCAGGGAACTGCAAATCAAAGCCACAATAAGATAATACCTTACTTCTGTTAGAATGGCTACTATCAAAGACCAAAGATAACAACTGCTGGCAAGTTATGTGGAGAAAAGCAAACTTTCTCTCCCTCTCTCCTCCACCTTTCTTTCTTTTACTAAGGACTGAACCCAAGTACTTTGCACTGAGGTATATCCTCAGCCCTTTTTTATTTTCACACAGGTTCTAAATTGCAAAGTTGCTCAGGACGTGTTTGAACTTGTGATCCTTCTACCTAAGCCTCCCAGAGTGTTGGAATTACAGGCACATGCCACACATAAAGGAAACAAACTCATACAGTATTGGTGCTAATGTAAATCAGTACACCATTATAGCAAACAGTACGGAGATCACTTTAAAAACTAAAAACAGGTCTGGGGATTCAGCTCAGTGGTACCGCACCTGCCTTGCAACTGCAAGGTCCTGAGTTCAATCCCCCATACCAAAAAAAAAACAAACCAAAGCAAAATTAAAATAAAAACTTTTATATGACCCAGAGATCATACCACTGGATATCTGTTAGGAAATGAAATCAGTGTTTCAAAGAGACATCTACACCCTCATGTTTATTGCAGCGCTATTCACCACGGCCAAACAATGGAAACCACCTAAGTGTACATCAGCTGATGAATGAATAAAGAAAATATGGTAAAAACACAAATGGAATACTATTCGCCCATAAAAAAGAACCAATTCCATTACTGTATTTGTGACAACATGGATGACGGTCAAGATCATTATGTTTAGTGACACAAGCCAAGCACAGAAAGGTAAGTACTATATAATGTAACTCAGATATGGGATATTTTAAAAATTTGGTCTCAGAAGTTGAGAGGAGAATGATAGTCACTAAAGGATGGGAAGAGTAGTAAAGAGACATGGAAGAGTTGATCAATGGGTACTAAATTCAACTGAGAGTTAAGAATCTTTGTGTGCTACTGCACAGTGGGGTGACTAAAATATTAACTATATGCTGTATATTTCAAAAATCTAAAAGAAAGGATAATGAATGTTTTCACCATTAAAAAACAATAGACGTGGGCCAGGGATTTAGCTCAGTGGTTCCACCGCCTGCCTTGAAAGCGCAAGGTCCCAAGTTCAATCCCTGGTACCAAAACAAACAAAACAAAAAAACAATAGATGTTTGAGAAAACAGATGTATTTATTTGTGCTGGGGATGGACCCAGGGCCTTAGGTGCTAAGCACATGCTGTACCACTGAGGTCCAGTCCCAGTTCCTAACCTGATTTAAATATTACAATATATACATGTGTCTTAGTTACCATCCCATGGCTGGGGCAAAATTCCAGACACCCATAACTTAGAGGACACGTTTATTTTTGTCTTACAGTTTCAATTCATAGTAGACTGGCTCCTAGGCATAAACAGGATGGCAGAGGAAAAAGTGCTCAACCCATGGCAGCCAGGAAGCAGAGTGACAAAGAACCCAGGGAAAGAGACTATATATACACCCTTCCAGGTCATGCCCGTTGACTCACCTCTTCTCACTAGGCCTGACTTCCTAACAACACTTCATCAGCTGATTAATCCACTGATAAGACTAGCACCCCAGGATCCAATCACCTTCCAAAAGCCTCTGAACACAGGAGGGACACACACACACACACACACACACGCTAGACTCAAACCTTAACAACATGTATCAAAACATCACATGATACCTCACTGTGTATAAATTTCATGTTAAGTATGTTAGAATAAATTTAAAAGTGTAATCTAGTTAAAAGGGAGTAATATGTGTATGAAAAGAGTTAAGGAAAATGTTTTTCATGACAAAAAGGAAATTAATTCCATATCTGACCTCATGTAGTAAATCACAATCAAAAGGCATGTGCACTGAAAATGCATAAATCACCTTCAGGCTGAACGTATAAGGTATATACAAAATATAAATGAATTTCATGTTTAAATTTGGAGCCATCTCAAGATATCTTGTTATATATAGGCAAAGATTTCAAAACTCAAAATTCCGAGGGCTAGGGAGTTAGCTCTGTGGTTCTGCTGACTGCATTGCAAGTGCAAGATCCTGAGTTTGACCCCCCAATACAAAAATAACAAAACAAAATGAAACAACAACAACAACAACAAAAAAAAAACCACAGGGGGCTGGTGATTTAGCTCAGTGGTTCGGTGGCCTGCCTTGCAAGCACAAGGACCCAACTTCAATCCCCAGTACCAAAAAAAATAAAAAAAAAAAAAAAAAAAAAAAAAAAACAAAAACAAAAACAAAAAACAAAAAACCCAAATTCAAAATTCCAAAATCTAAAATGCTATGGTCTCAAGCATTTTAAAGAAGCAATACTCAACATCTTACTGCCAAAAACAGAACAAACAGGTTAGTTTGAGGGTTTTGTTTTTCCAATTTACAGCGAAATCAACTATCTCATGGTAAGCTTTGCTGGACACATATCCAATGGTTATTTTAATGCTCTGCCACCCTATAGAATGATCACTTTGTGTGCTGTGTTAATCCCCTAACAGTAGTGAGGCAACTATCAACTATGTCAATTTCTAAACACAATTCCATTGCAATACAGTCTAATAATGCATTCATTTATTTTAGTGCTTAAAAGAAATTACTTTCCTTATATTCAACTTATTTGACATATTCCCCTATAAAAACTAATAATCAGTAAGATTTTATATTTCACACCAGTGTCAAAAAGATAAGCTTTAAATTCTTCCTTAGACCTCAAAAAGTGTAAACTTTATGATTCATACCAAGTGAGGATTAACAAAAAAATATTAACCACATTATAAACTAAAATGTGATTCCTAGCCTTCTCTAGATGATTTACTCCATGGTAAATAAGTCTTCACAGTCACTCTATGCATGATGAGTCTTTGGGAGGCAAATGAGAAACATACACATGAAACTTTAGAGAGGGAAGTGAAAAGGAGGGGAGAGAAGGAAGGAAAAGAAGAGGCAGAAGAGAAAGAAGAGGTGGAAAAAAGAGGGGAAGAGGAAAAAGAATCCAGGAAGTTTATAGATCTCAGCAACTTTGCCTAAGTACTTGGGGTCTCAGTTAAGAAACCCTGACACAAAATAAAGACTTAAATGAAATTTTTCCTTCAACATAAACTTGCTGAAAATACATAGCTAGAAAGCACATTTCCAATGGATTCCGAACTAGCTTTGTTTCCAGTCCTATGACACCACTACCTCACATGCAATGACTCCACAAAACATCCAATAGGGATTACAAATACAAACCTAATGACACACCTCACAAAACCTAGCTCTCAATCAAGATTAAACTCTATTTCCTAATAGAAAGTAAAAATATATAAACATACAGAGTCCACCAAAAAACTGTATACCTGCTTCAGCAGTTCGCTATACTAGTAATGTCTGGAAGCTGATGGCCACCTCTTTGAGCATCTCCTGTTACTGTAGAGGACAAAGGTAATGTGTATTAATTCATGATTTCTAATAAACTTAGTATTAAAACATTTATACAAGTTTTTTTTCCTTATATACATTGTTGTTGGACTCTGTATTTTAATGTTGCTACTTATGGCAAAAGAAATATGTAACATATTGCTGAATTAATTTCAGCAATATTTTTCAAATTGTGGGTTAAACTACTAGTAAATCATAAAATCAGTTTAGTAGCTCACAACCAAAAAGTTTTTATCAAAACAGAACCAAAAAGGGAAACACATACATAAATACAGCTGATACTTAACACTTGCAAATTCCTATATTCACAAATTCAACTAGCTAGATTTTGTGACATCAAAATTAACACAGCACTAAATGAGAACCAAGACCTGTTATGTAAAGGTACAAGACCCCAATGATGAATGTAACTGTACTGTACACTTAAAATGTACCAATAAACTCAATAAGATAAAAAAATTAATTCAGCATTTTTGAAGACATTTACAGACAGGCGTGGAAAAATGCAAAGTTTTAATCATCTAATACATATGGTCCCAGCTAAGATAAAAATGAGGGTCACTCTGACTTCTGGTTTTAATGTCATATTGCAAATGAGTGTCCTCACATTCTATTTAGTGCAGGGTTTTTATATATATATATTTAACTTTTTGTGGCTGGTTTTAGTGTATAAAAGTGGAGATTAGCACTCTTAAGCACAAGAAAGCTATAATGTGCCTTTGCTCAGTTCAGAGTTACAATGTGGTTGGTTGTGAGATCATCAATGAATCACTGATGTATATTAAACTGGATTTTAAAAATAAAAATACCCATAAAACAAAATTAAGTGTTCATCAGTTGATGAAAATGTGACCAGAGGCATGTAGGAACCTAACCCCCGTTTCTCCTAGGATCAATGGTTCAGGAATCAGTAATTCCGAGCTCATGGTAGCTTTACAGAACATAACTACCTCATACACTCCTAAGTGAAATAAATAAGTCACACGTGTAAATAGTTTCTCTGGTGTGAAAAACTATTATAGTACACAAGATCCTAATGGAATAATTAACATGTGAAATAGGAAGAAAAGGGCTAAAGGTGTAGGGAAAGTGGGAAGGGTAGGGGAAAGGGAATAAGGGAAAAGAAAAAATATGAGAAAATGAAAAAATGGAAACGAAGTGTCTGTAAATGGGGAGGGAAGGAAGGGGTGAAGGGAAGGCAGGGACAAGGGGAAGAAATGAGAACCAAGACCTGTCATGTAAAGGTACAAGATCCCAGTAATGAATGTAACTGTACTGTATACCTAGAATGTACCAATAAACAAAAAAAAAAAAAAAAAAAAAAAAGAACATAACTACCTCAAATAATGAAAAATCAACTGTTTTATTTGTGTTATGTATATGTTTATCACAGTAGACAATATTCTGGTAACATGTACATACAAATGGATCAGTGTAGCAAGTCTGAAAGTTATGTGATCAGGAAAGAAACCCTGAAAGGAATGTTAAAGACATAGATTATGAGCACACACCCTCAGTACCTTTTTTTCTACCTAAACAACTCCCTACTGTATCAGATCACTCTTAAAACTGTGATGGGGCTGGTAAGCTAGGATGAAGCCTACACATAGATTTTATAAAATCACCCTCAAAATTCTGATGTGTGGTCAAGATAAGAACCATTATTCAATCTCTTAAATTGATGGTTTTAAAAATTGGGTCCATAAACAAGCTGAATCAGGATCACCTGAAAAATGTTAATTCTCAAACCCCATACAAGACCTACTGGATCAGATACCAAAGGAATGAGACCAAGAGATCTGTTTTAATAAACCCTATAAAGGATTCTGATGCATGCTAAAGCTTGAAAATTATGAACCTAAATCTTTTTATATGTCTTTTGGGGGTATACCGAAAGCCTCAAAAGAAACATACATTATGCTGTCTCTAATGAAGCTTAAGGGTAATGCCTACTGACTACCTACATATAATGTATACACAATCTTCTTCAAGTACTTTCTTCATTGAAAGTGGCTGTCCTTTTGTATGTTAAGCAAGCAGCACTATTTCTTTACAGCACCCTTCATAACAATTTCTTTTCCTCATAACTCTTACAGTGCATTTTACCTGTCCTGAGATGAAACTGCACTAGACCACACAAATTGTTCAACCCTGTAACAACTGTACTGGATATCACATACTTTCCCACATGAAAGTAACGAAACACATCTAAAAACAAAAACACCTCACAGCATTCTGGCATAAAGATCACTCCAAAACCAATTTGCAAAAATTAATTCAGTAGTATTATAGTCAATTATTTATTACATCAATTCATATATACTCTGGTTCAATAATGTCACTCATGATATAAATTTCCATAGTATAATTTTTCCTTCCATTTTAACACATTTTATCTGTACAGCGACTCTTCCCTTTCCTTCACGTCCTCTAGATTATTTACTTCATAGTGAATGAATCCTTGTGGCAATTTACTCTATGCCTGATGAATCTACAAACTGCCAGAAGATAGATACATTTTTTTTTTTTTTGGTACCAGAGATCGAACTCAGGTCCTTGCACTTGCGAGGCAGGAGCGGAACCACTGAGCTAAATCCCTGGCTCCAGATACTACATTTTATTCCTGTTTGTCTAAAGCATATACCAGGTGTTGTCCATTCAGTCAAAAAATGCTTAGGGAGCAGCTACTATACATCACTCCCTGTACCACATGGAGACAGAAAGGTAATACAGAAACACAGTACCTGTGTTCAGGAGGATATACACTTAATGAATGAAGATCACAAACAACTATACTGAAAGCTTGAAAGGGTAGTCTGACAAAATTTCTGGCTTGCCACCATGATCCTTGAAATAATACAGCTTTCTTCAAAAAAAAAAAAAAAAAAAGTACCTATTGCTCTTCTGATCCAAGTTACTACTTAAGACTTCAATGTTAGAGAAAATACACTAACAACAGTTCATCTGATTTAATACACATACAGAGAGAGAGAGAGAGAGAGAGAGAGAGAGAGAGAGGGAGAAACAAAAATCCTATGCACAATGCAAGTCTTACTATCAATTTCCTACAAGGGAATGACAGGTTAAGGTTTGCTATCCAAACTCCAACCCAAAAGAAAGCTATACTTTGCCAATTTTCACTTTCTTAAAGATTTTAAAAGAAATTTAAACTCAAAATTACCTGACTTTATTATTCTAGAGTGTGATATTAACTTTAACATGACATATTAATCACTTGTAAAATGTGTATAAGGGAAATATCTGCTCTCTTGATTTAGAAATTCTCTAGAAGATACACACACATTCTGTTAATAGTACCTGGTAATGTAGAGTATGGACCTGAGAACACTTTTGTTTTATGTATAGCCTTTATTTATTTATTTATTTCGCAGTTCAGGATTCGAACTTAGGACCTTGTGCATGCAAGGCAGCAGGCGCAGCACCACTGAGCAAAAGCCCCAGCTCCTTACATATATCCTTTTATGCTGTTATATTTTTATTTTTAAATCATGTGTATTATTTTTCAATTTGAAAAAGCTAGTAGAAAATATTTTAAACATAAAAATAGCACAATTCTGTTTATAGCAGCATCTCCTTTATGGTGATGGAAATAAACGCTGCTATCTGCCTAATATTTGGAAGGAATGGAATTTAACAGCATTAACTCCACAGGAGTGGCATGTAAGCCATGGAAATCCCCCTGAGGAATTCTGAATCTCAGGTCACAGACCCCAAAGTATCCATAGAAAGAATTGAGGAATCTGTGAACTTAGATAAGAAAACAATCATAGAATTCCCTAGCTTTAAACCAACTTAATATTTCCTTCAATTACTAATACAGGTATGAGATTACAGTAGTGCTAGCAATACCTGTGGCTAACAATATCAACAGAAACCACAAATCACTGAAAAAAGAAAAAAAGAAATCATAGATCTGTTCTGGGAGGTAAATATGTAAATTAAGAGAGCGTGAACACTGTGGCTCTTCCACTCTGCATTTCTCTCACTTCACAGAAATACTGACAAGAAAAAAGAAACCTAAAAAAGCCCATACATACAAGGAAATGGGGCTGAGGAGAATCTGGAAGTACAGTGGGCCCTTAAGTTACGACTGGCTTGACATACGGACAACTTGAATTATGATGGCCTTTTAGTTTTAACTTACAACCAAAGTCTTGAGTTACAACCATTTTTTGATATCTAGTGAGCCAGAAGCAGGTCCTAGTGGGCTAGACTCCCAAAAAAAGGGCCCTAGAGAGCCAGATTCTAATGTTCTTATGGAAGGGAACTCTCCTTTCAAATAACGACCTTCCATTTTATCCTCCCTTCCCACAAGCCAAAGATGTCAACTTGAATGGTGAGTACAGCACGCAGCTGTTGTTTCTGGTAAATTATGCACATTATACAACCCTTTTTATTATGAAAATGTTAATGAAGGGGTGCTTTGGGAGGTTCAGAACACATTATGGGTATTTCTATTATTTCTTATGAGAAAAACAGTCTTGACTTACAACCAATCTGAGTTACAACCAGCCACTGAGAATGAATTGAGTTTGTAAGTCAAGTGTCCAACTGTAACTGCCATTTTCCTCCACAGTCACACACCTGAGTGATGATGCAGGCAATTATGTAAGTGCTCCACTTACATAATACAGACAAGGCAAATAATAATTTAAAAAAATGATGAATCTTCTACCATCTCTATTGGTCTCCTTCATGGCTTATTCCTATCAGTCCCTTCACTGCCGTCCCTAAGTACTCCTCACTACTCCACTTCAACTTTACTTAAAACTTAATGAACACGGCAGACTTATATGCTGATACAATCCAACTGGTCTGGGTCATGATCAATGTCCGTATTACAAACTTTCCAAGACTTAAGCAAGCAACAGAAGTACATGGGTCACTAACCTGCCTAAGGAATTGAATAAAACAAATATGATGATAACTTCAATATGTCATTTAGCCTAGTTGCAAAATAAGCATAGTCTCTCTCTCACAATCTCATATGTATATGTGTGTGTGTATTATGTGTATATATATAAAATATTCACATACTCTTACAAATAAACTTGTGACAAAATATTTAAAAATTGACTGTAGATATTACCAAAATTCAGAACATTTCATAGCAGTGAGTAGTAAAGATAAAATGAAAACCAAGGAAATGATCACATCCAAAACATACAGAAAAGACTGCTTATCTCTAGGAAAAATTAGTATCTAATGGATGTGACTGATTCTCATTTAAAAAAAAAGCCCAAATGATGGTATGTCAATAGCACCAATGAGTTAAAACATATCTTAATATATTCCTAATACTTACTATCATATTTATAGTGCTTTTCATTTAACAGGACAGTATGCCCGGTAGACAAGACATATAAATTCACAGCCTCAAATAATTTTTAGAGCCAAAGGTAATTTAAAGGTTACAGTCCAGTTCTATTTCAGAAATTAGAAGCTGAGGGGTTGGAAGTTTCAGTAATTTCTTCAAAGATGATTTCTTCAAATTTCCTCATATTCACAAAACTTGTCCCTTATAACTCTCAAAATCAGCAAGTGTGACAGCTTTACATTCTTTAAAAGGACTTTGGGGCTGGGGATTTAGCTCAGCGGTTCCACCGCCTGCCTTGCAAGCGCAAGGACCCGAGTTCAATCCCTGAAAAAAAAAGGACTTTGGAGACTTCTTTTACAGTTCTTAATTCAAATTTTAAAATGCAATCATACAAAATATTCTAATCCCATTCAAATAATTTAAAATTTATGGTTCATAAAAGGAAACTAGTATACAGATTCATGTTGGGACAGATCATGGATTACAACAATTTAATCCAACTTGTGACCAGCTCTCTCAGGTCAGCTCTCTGGCTGGAAGGGTAGCCCTGATCAACACATATATCATATCATCATACTAATTTCCCCTGCTCCATAATAGGCAAACATAGAAATAGATCTGATACAAGCTAAACAATAACAGTCTCCATCTCAAGAATGCTGAATTTTGAATTGATAGAAACATGACAATGACAATAACTGCTATATTTATGAAATGCTTACTGCACACCAAACTGTTCTGACCACACTACAATTCATCTTTCCAACAATATGGGGTTTTCTAAATGATACCAACCTGCCCAAGGACTCAAACCTATGTAGCCTGCCCCAGGAACACAAACAGTTAATCAATACTGTACAGTAAGTACTTAAGAGATTGGGAATTGTTACAATTCAATGATATTAATGTAACTTGCTGCTGATGGGCCATAGCTACTCAACACTTCCTGGTAATCTGTAACACAAAGCCCAGGATCCTTAAATTAACTGGATCTGGTTTCTATTACTTAAAACCAACCTAATCATTCCACCTGTCAAATATTTATAAGGCTTCCCTTAAGCAAAAAAACTTCCAATGAGTGTTCCATCCCTATGAAATAATACATGGTAGAACAGAAAAGGTGAACAAACTTTATCATCTTCTTCTCAAGGCATTCATTCAACAGATGAAGCAATACAGAGGTGAAACTCAGAGCCCTGGAGAAAAACAGTAATAGGGCCTTGAGTTCAAATCCTGACTTTACCACATTGTATTTAAGGCATGTAATCTTGGGCAAGTTCTTTAATTTCTAAAGCCTCAGTTTGTTTCTCTGGAAAAGAAATAAATGCACTTATACATTCCTGTTATAATGAGCTTTAAACCATCTACTGAATTTAACAATGTGTTCAACACATGTAGTAACACAATAAATGTAATAATAGCAATGAACAACCTGAGGCTCAGAAAACAGGCAACTTCCCAAGTTACATAACCACTTAATAACAGAAACAGAGCTAGAAAGGACTCCAGACCCATACTTCAAAGACCTTTCTTTTACATCACCCCACTCCTGGGCCTAGCATTCAAAACTATATATAATCTGGTATAGTTCTAGATGTTTTTAAACCTAATCTCCATTCCAGTTTGTATTTAGTCAGAGAGCTTCTATTTTTAGTACTGAAGATACTGAAGGGAACAGAGAGAGGTAAGAAGTAAAAGATGCCTGCGTATCCAAAAGAAAGAGCTAAGAGAATAATAAAACAAGACAAAGTGCTACCCTCCTAAAGTTTCGATCAGCAGCAAAAGGACAGGCAAAGATATACAGAAAGCATGGAAAAACCTTCCTTTATTCTACTTCCACAGTACTTGGTTTAAATATTCCTATGCTCAAGTGTTTGCTTTAACATACACCCTACAACCAAACTTGAAAGCCCAAATTGAAATTTGTCTCCATGAAGTGTGCTCTGTTCATTCAGTAAAATTTCTCTCAATCTCCTCAAACACACTAACATTTAACTTCTTCCAGTGTTCTTCTTAAACCTAGTAATTTTTGGTACCTTTCCAGATGCTATACCTCAATAATTTATGAAATCAAGGTCTGTATTTTCTTTTACTCCTAACAACACTTTAGCACATAGCCTTATATAAACTTTTGGTATACAAACCCCTTTAAATCATCTGCCAGCATCTTGTTCAGATAACACCAGGCAGATAATACTTGACATATCATTTGATTTTGTTGAAAGAAATGCTTTATGAAGTTTTTACAGTATCAATTTATAAAATCACTTTATATCCTCTGTAAAAACATGAAATACATAGTGCCAAAAGTAATTTATTTCTTTATTTATGGGGAGGGTACCAGGAATTGAACTCAGGTCCTTGTGAGGCAGGTGGCAGAGCCACTAAACTAAATCCCCGGCCCCAAAAGTAACTTTAAAGAGACATTAAGACTGAATATATTCCGACTTTATCAGTCAAATATTACTTAAAATATTAAGATAATGCAAAAATTAAGCAACATTTAAGGGAAGAAATGACAATTCAAATCAGTCATAAGGCTGGGAATTTAGCTCCGTGGTTCTGCCGCCTGTCTTGCAAGCACAAGGTCCCGAGTTCAATCCCCAGTATCAAAAAACAAAGGTCAAAGTAAAATTTTTTTAAAAAATCAGTCATGATCTTTTTCTTTAAAATAAACTGAATCACATGGCTCATGTAAATTGAGTCTTGCTGGTATGAATATACAAACCTACATATAGCTATGAGTTAATATAAGATAAAGACTTAATATCGCAGTCGTATCTATGTGTAAAAAAAGAGTTCAATATTTAAAGACGGCTCTGACTTGGAGGAAACAAAAGATTTAATAGTTACATATATATGGCATCAAGAGAATTCCTGGAAGAAGTTACCAAACTATGGTTATGAACTACATACTCATGCATGTACGCACACAGAGATGTAACAGAGATAAAGTGTGTGACCACAGGTAGTCAGTCACATAAGAAAAAAGCTCTTGATTTAGAAAAAGAAGCTCATTCAACCCTTACCAAATACCTACTAAGCACATATATAATATATATGATGTGCCAAGTACATTTCCAGGCTCTTAAATTATATTATTAATGGAGAACAAGTAAAGTTGTGGCCCTTTGCAGATTATATTCTAATAAGATAAAATCTAAAGAGTAATAGGATCCTTTCCCACACATTTCCTATCTGAAGATAACTTAAAATACTTAGATAAATGTAATGTTGCTAATACAGGGAGAAGTAAAATTAATGAACTGCCAGGAAAAATGATAGAAAATCTGAAACGCAGAGAATAAAGTCAAGAAGATCTCAGTGGAAAAGCACGTATCTAGCATGCATAAACATGCCAGACCCAGAGTCTGAACCCCAAGCCCAAAAGAAGCCTCCAAAGAAGAAAAAAACATATGAAAGCAGAAATATCAGTTCAAACCAGAGCAAAGTTAGAGTCAAGTGATGAAAAAGCTATATTTTTTTCTTTTTTTGGTAGTGGGAATCAAACTCAGGGTCTTGTGCTTGCCAGGCAGGTGCCATGCCACTGAACTACACTCCCACTCCCAGCCCTACATTTCTTAACGGTGTAATCAAACTGATTTCAGCTTTTACAGTTCTCAAAATTAGAAAAAAGTATTATTTTAGTAATAGTTCAGATGATAATTCTGGATTCTGTAAGACTTCTGTAAGAATGGTGACTATGTAAAAAGGCTTTTGTAACATTACAGACTAGAATTTGAATTCTAGCCTTGCCTATTATTAGCACTAAGACCCTTCAATTTCTTCATCTATAACAAAGAAAACTGTAGCTGGGCATGGTGGCACATGCATGTAATCCCAGCACTCAAAGGCTGAAAGGCAGGGGGATCACCACAGGTTTGAGGCTAGCATGAGATACAAACCAACACCTTGTCTCAAAAAAACCCAAACCAAACCAAACCAAACCAAAACAAAAACTGTAGAACTTATTTGCTGGGCATGGTGGCGAACGCCTGTAATCCCAGCACTTGGAAGGCTGAGGCAGGAGGATCACTGTGAATTTGAAACCAGCATGGGCTACACAGTGAGTTCCAGGTCAGTCTCCACTATACAGTGAGACCCTGGCTCAAAAAAACAAAACAAAACAAAAAAATTGTAGAACTTCTTAGAGTCATTACTAGCCAAAAAGTTTTCTTGTGCTTCTTTGTAGTTAATCCCTCTCCTTCCCTATTTTCGAGTAACCACTGGTTTGTTTGTTTCAGTGTACATTAGTTTACCTCTTGAATTTCATAAAACTGGAAGCACACATACTTGTTTGTATCTGGCTTCTTTTGCTCAGCATTTAGATTCATTACTACACATATCATTCTTTTCCTCTTTATTGAGGAATGGTATTCCAGTGAATTGATAAATGTTTTGTATCATTCTATTGTTGAATTTTAGAGTTGTTTCCAGTTTTTGGTTGTTTAACCAATACTGGAAATGTTCCATCTTATTTTTCACTTGTCAAAACTCATCAAATCCTGTTGTAAAGGTATATTTTATTGTACGTAAAATTACTCCTCAAAAAACTTGATTTAAAAGGGATTAAAAATAGACAAAATCTTAGCACAGTACTTGAAGCACAAAAATTATTCAATAAACGGTAATCATTAAAAAAAAATACCACTATATAGCACTCATGAGGAGGTGAAAGAATCACTGATTATCTGACTTTCTCTCTTCCATTTTAAATAAACATAAGTTTACAGTATCAAACCTAAACCAAGAGCCATGTGAACACTACAGAGACCCTTTAGCAGGGGATGCCAACTGGCAGATCTTAAGCAAAAGACTGAAAATATGGCAGAAGAAGAAATTAAAGATATCTGCATGTCCAACAGAAAAGCCAAAAGAATGATATGGTCAATAAGACTACCAAAACCAAAGAACACCTTATATTACCTTATCAAGGCCTTGTCAGAAAGTAACTAAAAAATGAGTCCATGACTCTAAAAACAAAACCTAATGATAGCTCAATAGTTACACAGGGGATACTGATTTTAATTAATGAGGGTGTTAAAAAAAGGGGGGTTATCCTTGAAGTTTTCAAAATGAAGTCATGGATCTTGCTAACCAAACAGGAAAAGACAGTTTAGAAACACCAGTCAATACTTGACAAATCCTTAACCCGAGTTTCTAAACAAGACTACATAATTTAAAAATAATTATGAAAATAACTAATACATTTAGTTGAAGTTGAACTAAAATACAGTTCAAGTGAAATTAAAAAACATCAGTAGATATATCTATTTAGAACTGTTTATCTCTGCAGAATACACCATTTTTAATACATCATTATGCTTAATAACAGAATATAAATAAAACATGTTATTAAGATTAAAAAGGGGGAGGAGGAAGGAAAGAAGGAAAGAAAAAGGTAAACTAACACCCCATCCCACGGTGCACTCTGGAAAGCTAAAAGACTTTACACAATAAATCATTAACTATTACAATTTGTTTTGCTTTGATCTAAAGAACTTAAGCGGTCCCACATTACAACTCTAATTCAATCAGAATTTGAACTTTTTTTCTTCCTTAAAACTGAGCAGGTGAAACAGGCTACTGAACAGAATCTAAGTTTAGCATTCACGCTCTAGACTGAAAATTACAAATTTTATGAGAAAGTGAACAGTACAAAACTGACAGGTGTCAAGCACTTATATTTAACAGAACATTTAAAAAATTTGTAAATTTTCCTAAATTAAGATACAATACCTCGACACGTTGTAAATTGTATAGCTGATTGCAAAATAAATGTAATTTATCTTCCAAGGGTTTTAACTGCTCATTTTAGAACAGATTTCTTGACTTATGTTCTAATATAACCAATTGGTTACATAAAATACTGGTATTTTTAAGGCTCATAAGATGTTTTGGGGGGTCCAAAACCTGTAAGATAAGAATATCCAAAACTGCCTTTTACATAGTTTGATTCAACTAATTCTTGTAATACCATTAAAACTATCTTCATAGAAAACCGAGTTGTTACTTTTATAAGACAAAAACAAAAAGAATTCTCCACTAAGGCTCGGCTCTAAACCTTAGGCATAAGTCGTGGGGTTTGATTTTACTTAAAAAAAAAATGTTTATGCTGATGCCATGTCTATGTTCATCTTCGGGAAATGTTAAGCCTTTCAAGTAATCAAACACCAAAAAGAAAAGTGATTAAATCACAGGGGAAAGTAGTAATAACAGGGTAACATGGTGAGATCAGAACTCGAGCAGCCAATCAAATGCTTAAATGCATTTCCTGCAATATTAATAGTCAAAAGAGAAAACCAATCACGGAAACCTCGGGCTTTCTTTTGACGGTCACACAACCAATCCACACACGCCCGAGGTTGACAATAAGGCGGGACTGTAGGTTCATTGAAGAAATTCTTGAGGGTGCAGTTACTATGAACTTCGCACAAAAGCAGCACCGCTTCAGTCATAAACGCTATCAAATTAGATGAAATTCAACCTTATGCAAAAATTTAACCGACGGGGTGGGGGAGAAGCAGTTTTGCCAAAGGCACCTAATTATCAAAAATACAAGTGTCAATCTGGATGCAGTAGATCCTGAATTTCAACAGCATCACTTCAAAGCCAATTCCCGGGGAAGCGGCGCGCGGAAGCGCAGGGCCGGGCGACTGCTTCCCCAGCAGCCGGTTCCCTGCAACCGCGGCGCCAGAGCAGAGCAGTCTCGGCGGGGCAGAGCGCGCCTGCCAGCCTCACGCTCTGAAGCTACGTCTCGCTCCGCAGTCGTGGCCCCCGCCGCAGTGCTGCACAACCTCCTCCCGCTGCACCACCTCCGGCAGGGGAGCGAAGATCCTTTCCTGGCTGGAAGGATGATGTTTGTTTTGAAAGCGCTTTACTTTCCCTAAGTCATTTGAAATGGAATCCAAAGCAAAGCCGAATTTAAAAGTGAAAGGAAAAATCTTTCCAAGCTAAAAGATCCCATGTCATTAATTAACCCCGCGCTGGTGGGAAAAAAAAAATTTAAGGTAAATAGAGGCCGTACGCTAAGTGCGGCCAGCGCGTCCCCTGCGCCATTCTCGGCCGCCGCTTACGGCAAGGCCCCCTTACGGCAGCCGAAGCGGCGCTGAGAGCTAATCACAACACTGGGACGCAACAACATGGCGGCCGCGGGCGGGCGCTGCGCCGGCCGAGAGGGTTTACGCTACTCCGCCAGCGTAGGGTCCCATGCGTTGGAGCAGCAGCGGCGCCCTCCAGCGAGCGTAAAGCGCTCTGTGAATGGCGAGGCTCGACTGACAAAGGGGAGGGGGGAGGAGGGAAGGGGGGTAATAAACACTCGAGTCCCTACCGATTCCTCCTCCTTCTCCATCCCGGTGGGCATCTGGGGCACGGCCCGGTTGATGGAGACGCAGTCGTTGAGATCAGGCATGTCCTTGCCGCGGTAGATGGGCAGCGGTTTGGCGGCGTCCAGCGCCCGCGCTCGGAAGGAGAGTTTACTCATTGTCTCCCCGCCTTACAGGAACAGCCCGGGCGGCGGCGGCGG
>NW_022900941.1:29908069-29923952 GCF_012274545.1 Fukomys damarensis | reverse complement strand
GCCGCTTCCAGGCTCAGGAGCGGCGACGGCGCCCCTCTGCTCGCCGGCCCGCGCCGTCGCCGTCGCAGTCGCCTTGTGGCAGGTGCCAGGTGTGCGAGTTCACCGGTGCTCAAAGCGTGCGCCTGTGCCTCCGCGGCCAGTCACCCAGCTCGCCGGGTGCCCCAGGAGAAGGAAGGCGCCGGGCAAGCGAGCGGTTCGTACGCGGGAAAGAAAGCTGTTCACCCGGGCCCATCAGCCGCCACCCGAGCCTGTACTTAAAAAGCGCTTATCTATCTCCAGGGCTCCCGGAGCACAGGCTAATCCGCATCTCCAATTCGCGCATCCCTAGGAGGTGCGAAAGGTCCATCCCTTCTGCCCATTAGGGCCGCAGCCTTGCAGGGTCTCGCCTGCCCCCGAAGACGCCCAGGCAGCCCCAGCTCTCTCTTTGGAAATCTCTCTTCAGCATCTGTCCTACGGAACTCTCCGAAGAACGGCGTCAGCGCTTAGCCTCGCCTTCACCTGGAGGATGCTCAGAGCAGCAGTGAGGGTTAACGGCTGGAGACTACTACAGGATGCAACAAGTGAACTTCATCCTGTCACCCAAGCTTCCTTAGTTATTTAGTGGGTGATGGATATTTCTGTGCTTTCCAAAAATATTAGTGTCTGAAGGGTTCAACTTAGAAGGTTTAGTCGAGGCAGCACACGTGGTCAAGTGGAAAAAGGGTGTAAAATATTGGGGGCTGTGAAGACGTAAAGAAGACAGAGATTAAATTATTGCCCTTATTTTGTGTTTGCGTTAATTGGATGTCAGGATATTTGAAAAGGTGAATAACAGTAAGAGTTGTAAATACTTGAAGAGAAGAGCTGCAAAGAGAAATGACAGCCCTCATATGTTTAACTAGTGGAAGAAAACTAAAGATGAAATGACACAAGGCAGCAGTACAAGATTAATTACCAAGTGACATCCACATGCAATACTGTGAGAGTTCAGAGAAAGGAGGTATGATTAACCTCAAGTAGTTTGAAAAGCCCTGAAGAGGAGGGAAAATAAGGTTGACTCAAATGCCAGCTATTGTTGACATCAGCTTCTTTTTGCCAAGTTTCTTTTTTTTTTTCAGCTTTAATTAAGTTTATTGGTACATTTTAGGGATACAGTACAGTTACATTCATTGTTGGGATCTTGTACCTCTACATGACAAGTCTTGATTCTCATTTTTTCCCCTTACCTCTGCCCTCCCTTCACCCCCTCCTCCCCTCCCCATCTACAAACACTTTATTTTCATCTTTTCATTCTCTCACATTTTTTTCCTCTCACTTTTTACTCTTCCCCTACCCATCCCACCTTCCCTACACCTTTAGCTCCTTTCTTCCCATTTCTAAATGTCAGTAATCTTATGAGAATCTTATGCATTGTTGCAGATTATTCACACCAGGGAAACTATTCGGTATTTACACATGTGTGACTTATTTGTTTCACTTAGGAGTATATCTTCAATATGTATCCATTTTCCTATGAATGAATCTATTTTCTCATTCTTTATGGCTGAGCAATATTCCATTTTATAGAAAAACCACATCTTCTTTATCCAGTTTCCAACCAAGTTTCTTGGTTAGTCTCTAAGCGTCACAAATTTCTCACAAAATCCCCAAAGTGTTGACAATTTTACTATTTTTTAATTGATAAAACAGTTCAAAAAAGGGATAGAGTCTGCTAAAGTTCAACAGTGGGGGGAAAACAGTGAAAACATTTATTTTTACTGTCAGGTCTACATGACATCAAAACTGTATATTTCTTTGTTACCACCACCTCTGTACTCCCTCTTCTCCCCCATTTTCTTTCTCTCTTCCCCTTTTCACCTCCTCCTTGAAGGCAGATGGATACGGACTTCATGGTAATGTGTAACCTCACTAGTTTGTCCCAGCAAGACTTGGGGCATTGTTTGTTTGGCTTGAATGTTTCACGTTCACTATTATTGGAAACAATGGAAATGCTGTGACTCACTTGTGAGCAATACCGTCCTCAAGCTTATGGGCATATCCTGCTCTGAGTGCTGCCCTGTGGAGCAGTTCCAGTCCCTGCTAGGAAGAACAAGAAGTTCTCAAGAGGGGTTTAAATTCATCACTGGGTTCAAGCCTGAAAGAGGGGAAAAAGCAATGGTTGAAGAAATGAGTCATTCAGGGCTTTTAACTGGATACCCAGCTCTTCTCAGGTTCGCAAGCGTTTTCTTCTAATTTTGATCTTTATTGTTACTCTTGGAAAAAGAAATATTGAGCATCTATAACATAACAGCCATTATAGTTTGTATTAAAAAAATACATTTATTTCTCATAACCACATAATTCTTGTAATATTTATTCATTAGGAGGAATATTTTAATTTTACCAATAAGTAAATCACTGCAGACAGATAATTTGTGAATAATGATACTATTGTTTCAACAATAATAACTCAGAACTGAGTTCAAATCCAGATCTATACTGACTTCAAAGATCTTGTTTTTATCAGTGGTTCTCTACCTTTCTATCCAAGCTCTTCAGTTTATTGACTATTCACCCTTCTAAAGTTACTGACCCAAATTACTGAGACCTTCTGACTAATGGCTAATAGAGTGCATAACCCAAGGCTGTAAGATTCAGTAACCTAAGAACAGCAGGAAGGATATCTGTTCTATCAGTCATTATATTCCAGGTGCATGACTCACAAATACAGGCATCTAATATATATTTATTCACTGATACTCCATGAAGATACTTGGTGATGGTAACACCATTCCACTCCAGCTTGGAGTTCATACACCTTACTAGCCTGTCACCTGAACTTGCTGCTAGTATCTGCTTTTACTCAGCTTGGCTTGCTCTCTCCAGCTTCCTATCTTTGGCCATAGAAATTCTAGAACCACTTAAAGCAATTCAAAGAAACTTTTGAAATCTGATTCAATTATAGGAATAGCTTTTGCTGTAGTAGTAGTTGCTTTGCTCTCTACTTCAATCATGTCACAGAGTTCCTCCCCAAATCTCTATTTTATTTTGGCCCTGTAGTCAATGGAAATGGGAATAAAATAGTTTGTGGTAAATAACAATATTTTTCAGTTAAGATACACTCTGTGTTTTCCTGGCTTCCAATTCAGTGCCCAAACCAGAATGCCACTCTTTCACATTTGGAAAGTAGTTTTTATTTGTATATAAATATTATTTTTCATAAAATTTATTTCTAATCTATTTGAACATCCATGTGATTGTCAATGCTAAAAAAAATACCTTCAACTATAAAGTACATCCTTTTATGAAATGTCTTTAACAAAACCTCTTTCAAATAGTTATGCAACCTTGTCTATTCTAATTTCCATCTTCAATGCACCAAGTACAGTCATTCTAAAATCAGTCCACTTCAAATATATTCTCTGGATCAATTCCAAATGACCTGCATTTAGCACAAAAAATGTAATATATATATATATAAACACCCAAGAATTAGAACCACTTTTAAAGCCATATCAAAAAATAAAACCACTGTCTAAATGTAGTTTAAATTAGAGCAAATGTCAAATAACTGTAAAAATTGAGATTATACTCCTGTTTCCGTTTCCCAAAACCATAATCAGGGCATGTGGCTTCCAAATAATGGACAAATTACTTCTTGAAAGGAACCTTAAAACAGTAAACACAGTTGCTATTCAACTATTTGCGAGTTTAGTAAATGTCACGTTCTTTCTAATTGGCTCCCTGTCTCAGCAAACCCAATTGAAAGTTAATTAGGTTGGTATGTGAATTGCATTCCACCCCTCCCCCATATGTTCCCTGAATGAGCTTAGTACCCATAAAGCGTCCTTGTTTTCCATATGTGATCTCAATGTGGGGTCTGCATTCATTACTATCATCTGGAATCAGTCCTGTGGCTCCAGTACCTTTTACGGGGGCGGCTCTGAATCTTTGAGATGTAGGAATGGAGACTACACTAAGAGGTAACATGCCAAACATCTACTTCCACCTTTACATTTACCACAGTGGGAATACCAGATGGTAAATAAAAATGTGTAGCTGTGGCTCAGTCTCTTAGCAGCATCTCTTCTCTCAAACATGGTTGGAATCACAGGGTGCCACCTTGTGTATAAACTGATGATTTACTTCCCAGTTCCACAAAGAATCCAAATAGACTTAAAAATAATCAGCCTGAAAGCTCTGTATTTTATTAACCAAGGAAAAAGCAGGCAGACGTAATTGAAGGAAACAGATTTGAAAACACATAGCTCCAGAGGGTCTGCAATACTCCATTTTGAATCCCACCAACAGTCTGTCTCATTTGTCCCCCCGCCCCTGACTGGAACACACCTAATGCCCCACATGTGGAATCGATTGATGCCACACTCTCAAATTTTCAGCGAATACACCAAAGATAAGTAAAACTCTTGCGATGGAGCTAATGAGTCAGACTTGGATAATGACCTGTGCCCAAACAGCAAGTGAGTTATGTAGATTTAATTTCAGGACTTTGAATTTCTGAGAGGCACGAATGTCTATTGGACTGATAAATATGACCCTGAATATTTTAGTAAAGTACCTGATAGGGATATTTGAAAAAAATGAATTTGGAAGAGGGGAATACAATTGTTGGACCAAGGTCATGGAAGTAAAATAGGATCCTTTTCAATGCAGCTACCTTGCCCTTGAGAGATTCCACATTTGGAGGGAATCAGCTCTAAATTCAGCATAGCTGCCATTCAGCTGAAGCCACTGCTGCATTTATGGAACTAGCTAGGCCTTCCATATTATTTTCAGTAGGGAGTTGGAGCTGCATTCCGGAGTTCTGTGGGGCTATACATGCACATCCGCTGTTGGTATTGTCTCCTGTAACATTCATCTCAGCTACCTTGCTGACTTCCTCCACAGGCTTGTCCTTTTCTCCTGAAGTGTCACTAGAAGGTACCTGGGAAGGTTGTTTCTCTCTCTCTCTCTCTCTCTGACCTGCTGGCATCTCTCAGACAACAAACAGGTTCAGAGCACTGAGGTTGCTGGGGACCAAAGTGTTAGCTGAAGGGATTCCACTGATAGAAAACCTGAGTTGCTATTCTAAATGTGGCTCACCTCACCCATTTATCTCCCCCTGTCAATGAAAAACTGATGTTTATAAACACAGATTCATGAAAGGAGAATGCAGTTGGGATCTGGATCAAGGAAAATAGAGAATTAATAACCACCATGTCTAATGATTGTATCTTTGTTCCGTGGCGGGGGAACCTCTTTCCTATGGAATTAGCATATAGAGAGTCCCCTAAATTCCACAGTGACTTGTTAGAAGGCAGAAAGAAAAAAATAGCTCTGTTCTTCCTCATCAGAAGACAGGTTTTCTTGTCTTTCATCAGCTGTAAAGGGTGACTTTGACAGTACAAAATATAGAGGCCTTTGAAATAAAACACACCAAGTACTTAGATATTTATTGACTTACTTAAACCCCTAACCTTGTTTCAGAATGAATTTCAAGTGCCTTTTGAAACTAGCTAAAATATGTGAGGATGGCATTTGTGCTCTAAATTTTTTAGTAGCATGAAATTAAGAAATCTTGTCAACTTCACAGTTCACAATGTTCATTAGATAATACAATTGCTCAGGAAATTTACAACTGTTCCTTGACCTTGTTGGCATGTCCAACAGCCTTCATAAATAGAACAACTTTCTGGTATAACATGGTCTCAACAGTATCCTTAGAGTAGACACAAAAGGGGCATACTCGGGTGGTTTTGTGTAGTGATATTCCATATAAGCTGATAGTATCATAAGCAATCAGCATGAATAATCCTACAATGGTTAAAGTGGCCTGTCCCAGTACTCTTGGGTGGCTGAGGCATGAGGACCATTGCATGATCCCATCCTGGCCAATTTAATGACTTAGTGAGACCCCGTTTCAAAATTTAAATAAAGTAAAAAGGGCCAGGGATGCTGTTCAGTGCAAAGGTTCAGTCCCTATTATCTCTCTCTCTCTCTCTCAAAAGGTCTGGATATCTGAGGCAATGAGGTCCCTCACCTTGCATACCTGGAATTGTGGATTGACACTGTGTCCTTCAGGACATCCTCCTTGAATAGTGGTTTTCTCTTAATTTCCTCCCAATACAATGATAAATGTACTGTATTGTTTGCTTTAAATGTACCAATAAACTTAATGGGGAAAAAAGGGCTGATAGCTTTAAATTGTACTATATTATAGTTGCCTGAAGTGTGGCTCCTCTAGGTACCCAGTTAAGGACAGACTCATATGCTTTAAATGACTATGTGGTAGAAGATGGAGTTAATATTCTTTTTTTGGAATAAAAAGAGCTTAATAAGGACAAATAACCAAATAGATATCTGTCCTTCCATTGTTGGAATGGGCTAAAAGTGTATACCTGCTGGACCGAGAGGTAATTTGACCTTTGCATAAACAAGATGTGCATCAGGCCAGGATTTAGCTCAGTGGTTCTGCCCCCTGCCTCGCAAGTGCAGGGTCCTGAGTTCGATCCCCAGTACCAAAAAACAAAAAAACAAAACAAACAAACAAACAAAAAAACAAGATGTACATTGCTATCTCAAGTTAGATGGCATTTGTAGATGGGGATATAGAGAGTGTTCTTGTACATTGCACCCGCAGGAAGGCTGTCCTCTGATTTGTGTCATTAGCTATTGTTTGCAGCTGTGTTTTCTAGCTGTCACTGCTGCCAGGGCCTATGTTGTGCCTTGACTTACAGAACAGCCCCATTTCTAATGGGGCTAATGCAGTGGGTAGGCTGTGACAAGGCTAGTTTTGAAGGAAATTAAGTTTTTGAGTGGCCAATTTTTTTGTTTTGTTTTGTTTTGTTTGCCATGCTGGATATTGAATCCAGGGCCTTGTTCATGCTAAACAAGTGCTGTACCACTGAGCTACACCCCTAACCCTAGTGCCCACCTTTACTCAGAGCCAGGCAGGGGACCCTGATGTACAAGTACACATCTTCCGCACTTCTCCAGGACAGCAGTCCTGGCAGCACTGAGCATTCTCTTCTAGGTCTCATTTATGTGCCTCCAGGTGAGCCAGACTCGCCACCTTCAGATAATTTAAGAGATCTTCAGGGACAAAGGGACTCTGAGGAGAAGATTGATTTGAGGGCCAGTTTTTACCACCATATTGATGTTCTTCATCAATTTTTGGAGTTCATCAGTTTTGGAGACATCTATAATGTGGTCTTGAACTTGTTGCATGAAGGTCCTATTGATTGTTACAATCCTTTCTCTTTCTACTTCTGCTTCACGAAGATGAAATGGCCTAAGTAGTATGTTTCAGCTGATATATGAAAGAGATAGAGTCATTTAAAATGCACCTGGATGGCTAACCAAAGAAAATTACATATGAAACCTATGTTAGGCATAGAGATGAGTCTGGAATATTTCACCAAAATATTCTAGTATGAGAGAAATACATTCAGGAAAAATATGATGGCAAAGAGAAATCTTTACCTTTTTACTTTATAAACTTTTCATTGATTAAATAATCATAATGACAATTCTAGATAGTTTTAAAAGCTCATTTTAAGAATTTAAATTCTGGTAAAGTAGCATACTTGGACTTTAGGAGAAAAAGAAATTCAGTCCTGTGTATCTATGACCCTACTTATATTGCATAGTCTCTGTGACTTTGTGAAATGTATTTAATGTACCAATCTCACATGTTCCTTATGAGAACTAAATGAAGTAACATGATACAAAATGGCTAATACAGTTCATACCAGCTCAATCAACATTAAAGCTCCTGTTTCTTTACTGCTTTTTCTTTTTTTTAATTTACATGATTTAAGGCAATTAAAATTTGGTAAAATTAGAATTATAGCAAATAAAAGACGAAACTTAGATTTTTTCTCTTTTGTACCAAGGATTGAACTCAGGGGCAGGCAGTGGCGCCACTGGGCTAAATCTCCAGCCTCACTTTCAATTTTTTAATTTCATCCCTCTTTTATCCCTGCTTATTTGTTCTGAGGTTCAAACCCAGGTATTCAAGCATGCCAGGCAATCACTCTAACACTGAGCTACATCCCCACTGCTCCTAATCCCTCTTAACACCTCATTTCCTGGCCTTGTTTGGGTCTATCCATTTACCCAGACATGGAGTGGAACTATTATTTAAATCATTATGGCCATAGGGTCCAGCCATGAGATAACAATAACTCTTTCCATATGAGGCCATATTTTTATTAAATAGAGACCCCCTTGTATTTTAAATACTGAACCAGACTCTGAAATGTTAATCTGTCTTATTTTTGAAATGTTTCATTTCTGTCTCATTTTTGAAAAGTTCTCTTCAGTACCTATGATGAGGTGAATCACATGGCCTTAAGACCAGATTCGAGGGGAGGGATCCTTCCTTCCCTTCCTTCTCTCCCTCACATCTTTCCCTTCCTTTCTCCTCTTCCTCCTTTCTTCCATTATCTTATTTTAGGAAGTGCTAAGGCCAATTTTAATAGTTCAAGTTTCTATATAAATAGTAGCAAAGGTAGTTTCAATTAAAAATCAGAGAGATGTGCTACTGATCCATGAAATTCCCAGCATCATCCATGGGCTGGGTTTGCCTGGGTTCCTGATCACCTGTGAATTAAGACAACCTTGTACACAAGTGATGTCATAGGTGATTAGCATGAATAACATCACATCTATAGCATACTAGTAGGACTTCTGAAATAATTCACAAATGATGTTTGAAAATGTTTCAATTAGGTGTGGTGCTGCATGCCTGGAATCTACTCTGGGAGGCTGAGGCACGATTGCAAGTTTGAGCGTAGCCCAGAAAATTTAGTGAGTTAATGAAACCCTATCTCAAAAAAAAAAGAAGTTGGGGGTATAGCATAGCTCAGTGTGAAGGCTCTGTCCACAGTAACACACACACACACACACACACACACACACACACGCACAGAGTCTGCCTGTTTTTACAAACATGTCAGAACATATCTACCCTAAAATGTCTCCTTGTATACATCCACACATCCACTTTGCTTTTATAAAAAGCCAGACATCTCTCAGAGCCACGGTTGGTGATGACTAAAAGTGACTGAGCCTTGTGAGTGTCTGTCATTCTCCTCTCATCATAAAGCAAGGAGGTAATGACACTGGTTTACTTTCATGCTATGTAAATGAACTCTGAAGGCCTTTCCAAAAGAATTGCCCCAAATACAGTCAGCTCCCTCAAGCCTCTGATTGGCATATGAGTATATAGGTGTGCTTACTGAACCAGCCCCATTACTTATAGACCATGTCTCCTTTTTATTAATCATTGATAAAATTTGATTACACAGACATGTAAGAATATAAGGCTAGTATACTTGGTTTCTCTAATATTTCCTGACTCCTAAATGGTGATAAAACTCTCCAAATAGAAGTTAACTTTAAAAAGAACAATAAATATCTGTTTAGCACTGTATCTTCTGCCAAGATATTTGTTCTTTATTATTTTTATGAATTTATGAAGAGCTCTGAAGGTATTCTATTTGAATAAGCTTGAATAAGGCTTGGTTTTAGTTAATTTTAATAAAGCTTTAAGTCTGTACAGATTTTACCAATTTTAGAGCCATTTTATTCTAATTACAAATAATTTGCCATTATGTGAACTAGAAGAGAAGGAATTGTTCCAACATATGTGGAATTAGGGATATCAACTTCATTTTGACCTCAAATCACAGACTTGTTTTCCACACCTGAAACAAATGCTTGCTCTCAATAGTACAACTAATAACCCAGAGCAAATACAGTTATTGACTTCTTTAATGCCCCATCATCTCATACATAACAAGAAGTTCCCAGGATGGTCACATAATTATATATGACATGATCACTAAAACACTAGGCACAGCTAGGTCTGGGTACACAACATGATCACACCAGTAGGCATTGTTCCATATGGTCAGACAACATAATCACTACACAGCAGGGCCTTTTCTATATGGATTCCTAACAAAGTCATGACAAACATACCCAGCAACATATATGCATCAGACTATAACCACCATCCATGCTGGAACAGCTTGCTGGAGATACATCACACAATACCTAACTCTACATGTGTGCTCAGGGATCAACACCCTGCAAAAGTCCTTTAGTGCAGATGTTTCTATCATAGAGAAATTTAACCACAGACACAGTTGAAACATTTGGCCCCTCGGACAAGATGTGATAGGGCCTCACAAAGGGGCTGTTAACACTATAGGCAATAAATAGGCCAACTTTAGCCAAATACCAATAAAAAAGGAACAAAAGATCCACAATTTAGAAACATTCAAACAAATGGAGGTGAAGGAAAAGACAAGAAGCACACTGTCTGGGTAAAATGTAGATTTTTCTGCATCCACAGTACCAGTGTGTATAGCACAGGAAGATGCATTTGATATTATCCTGCTTATTTCATTAGAACAGATAGTTTTGATAGAAGGTGCTATGTCTTGGAGCTGCTTGGATGTGTGTGAAAATACATCAACTTATTCATGTAAAATAAAGATTATCAACTACTGTGTAGAATAAAAAAGAACACCTTTTAGACAAAAAAGAAATATTTTATCAGCTTAAAGAAGCAAATGAATTTGCAAATCTGAAATAAAAATAACAAAATTTGAAACCACATTAACAAAAAGGGGAGTAATTATTTTACCAAAAAGCTTTCCATTTACTTCTAAGTGATATTATTCTTCTATATGCCAATTTGGCTGATCTGCAGTGTAGCCTAGAAAGTACATTTAGTAAATATGCTAGGTGATTCTACATCACAATATTTCACACAGCTTCAACTTATTGGTTTTTCTTTTCTTTTTCATCTTTATTTTCTGTCTCTAATTTTTATCTTCCTCTTGCCTCTCCCTGTATCCCTTATCTTGCCTGTCCCTTCCTGCCTGCCTTCCTTCCTTCCTTCCTTCCTTCCTTCCTTCCTTCCTTCCTTCCCTCCTTCCTTTCCCCTTCCTTTCCCCCTCCCCTGCCCTTCTTTTCCCTTTCCTTCCCTTCTGTTCTCACATGCACAGGAAAATGTTGGGGAAAGTGTGGCAATAGGAATGGGACATTGGTTGGAGAGATATGAGGAAAAAGAAGAAAGAAAATCCTGCCAATTTCATAAGCCTCAAGCTGTGCTCCCAAGCAGTACAAGATCTTGCTGTCTTCCCTGTGTTCCTTTAATTGTAGCACATAGATCATGCCACTTAATTTTCTACAGTCATGCTTAATAGAGGGAGGTCACCAGAGCCAAGAGAAGATGGGCAGAGATCTTGGAATGAGCCTGCGATTGTCCAAGTTTAGTTCTTCCAACTGAAAGAATCTACATTTAAAATACTTATAGAAAACTTGGGATTGGAGCAACTCTTGTTTTAATTCCCCACCAATGCTCTCTGCAATTATGAAGCTCCAGTATTCGCTGTCATAGCTTTTCTCTGCCCTCTTCTCCAATCTCCTGTCTACTTAATGGCCATTTGCTTTTGTGTATTTCTGCTATAGATTTTTTTTTTTAACATAGGGAAGCAATGTAGTTTGGAGGGCCCTAATATAGGAGCCAGGAGAGCTGTAGCCACAACTGGCCTTGGTGTTGGCTAATTTTGGCCTTGGTGAGGTCTTGTAACCTCCCTCATCTCACTGTCCTCTACTATTAAAGGACTTAAATACAATGCTTATATTGGTGCTAAAATTACACTGAATAAGGAGAGGCCATATTACTATACTCTAGTAATGCCAGATAAACAGGGCCTGGTGTGAATTGTAATAAACTTTTCAGCATAAGAATAAGTGATTTTGTCCTTAAAACAATTGAAAATGGGAGTATCTTTTCTAGAGTCAGAATTAAGCAGCTGCCAAGATTTCTTACTCATTTGATTAGACTATAACCAAAGGTAGTCAGAATGGTAAACTATAAACTTAAAAAGAGGTGAATGTCTTAAGACTGATTATCAGGGCCACTGTGTGTTCTCTTGCACAGTGGTCTACTGTCAACCTTAGAGTGTACTTGTTTTCCCACTTTTTTTTCCACATTGCTTATTGGTATATTTAAAGCAAACAATACAGTTACACTTATCATTGGGATCTTGTACCTTTACATGATATGTCTTGGTTCTTGTTTTTTCCCCATACCCCTAACTTCCCTTCACCTCCTTCAACCTTCCCTATTTACAAAGATTTTGTTTCCATTTTCCACATTTTTTCTTTTCCCTTATTTTCTTTCCCCTCCCCTTCCCCCTTCCCCTTTAACCACTTTCTTCCTATTTCACATTATCAATTATGTTTTCCTACTTTTAATTGGCTTGCACTTGGCTCTGAAGAACATGTTTTTTTCCTACCTTTATTAAAGGTAAAACCTTGCTACTATATCTGCTTGTCTTGACCAATTCTTTGCTCAGGACAGAAAGAACCTAAAAACTACCTCTAGAAGGAGAGTCTAGCACTCCAAAACCCAGTAATATATTTGGCAGAGCCAGCCAGGAGGTAAAGCCCTTTTGGGAACATTTTTTTTCTCTCTCTAAAATCTACAGCCAAGAAGGTTTTATTCTTTACCTCTCTCTTCCCCCTGGACTGGGGAACTCAGAAAGCATTCTCATGAGACTGGAGATAGTTTTCTGTTATGTTCCACCAGGGTGGAGGGGTAGGAAGCACATGGACTCTGTTTTTTCCAGCCAGAAATGATATAGGAGCTGGGGCATGACAAAGCTGGCAGGAAAAGTGGGCAGGATCTGTCAATTTCAAGATCCCAGGACAGAGCCAGATGATTCTCAGGACTCCGTATGTAGAACATACAGAAATGTGGACAGCATAACGGAGACCAGATGCCATGAGGAGCCCACTGCCATGACACCCTGCATCTTCTAGAAACAGGGTGCACTTTCATTTTTTATTTTATCCCTTCTTTTCTTCTTCCCTTACCTCTTAACCTCTCACCTTTGAAATAAACTTTGACACTCAGATGTTAGGGCTCCAGAGCGAGCCAGTATTTTCAAAAGACACTGGTATATTTGTAGATGGGGTCTTAGGACCGTATGACCCAATTGCTGGGCATAGCCTTTTCTATGTACAACAATTGGGATATGCATGAAGATAAAGTGAGCAGGGGGGAAAAAAAGGCCAAAATTATGGCTATCACAATGGCAATGCTTTAATCACACCCAAGTCATCCAAGGGAAAACATAAGGACAATCAAGCCTTATAGGAAAACTAGACACTGGGCACAAGACTATACCAAGTCATTACCCAAGCCCTGCTCTGTGTGTCAGGTACCCAATATGCCTGACCTTGGAGCTAGATAATTGACTCTCCCCATTCTCAGAGAGGGGCATGGCCAGCCAAAACTCTCACCCTCTGCTCAGATAGAAAAGACTGAAGAGGTCTGGGGCAACTAGCAATGGCCCTGTCCATGGAGAGCTCCATATCCTGTGAGAAATCCTGTGTGACCCTGAATTCATGGGTGAGCAGTTAAGTTCCTTTGTCTTCTGTTTTAACTTCCTTCTCTGGAAAACTCTTCTCTAGATCTATAGTCATAATTGGGAACAAGAAGAGCCCTAGTCAGATTTTCTCTACTCTCACTTTGACATCTCATTTCAAAGGTCAAATGTTCAACCATGAGTTTCTAATTGTCTCACAGTGTTCTATTCTCTTACTGGGAAGAGATTTACTAGCAAAATTGGAGGCCATTCTCCAATTCTGGCAAAGGCCAAAGCATATTTTACCCATTTGGGCTATGCAAAGCCATGCTTCTTAGACATCCCTGAGGTTACTATAAAGATGTGTTTTACTTTTCATGTTGTCAGTTTGATGACTACAGGTTCAGAAGTTAGTCACTCTTGTGAATAGGTGATTTCCAAGACTATGCAAGTAGGCAGGACATCAGTGACCTGCCCCTCCAAGACCATGAGGAGGTTAGGTTCACTGATAGAATTAGTTTTGCCCAAAAAGTACGTCAAAAGGCAGATTATGCAGTTGTCAATTCTCAACAGGTTATTGAGATCAAACCCCTTTATCCAAGAGACCTCTGCTCAAAAACAGAGCACATAGCTCTTACTTGTTTATTGATATTATGATAAAGAAGACAAAAAGCTAAATATATAGACTCTAAATATGCTTTTCTGGTGCTACATGCCTGAATAGCAACCTGGAAAGAAAGGAGCTTGCTGACTAGTAAGGGATAAATTCTACAACTCTTAGAGGTAATCTATCTTCCCAAGCACGTTGCTGTCATTCATTGCAAGGGACCCCAAAGAGACATGTCTGAAGTCCTTTAGGAAATCAAAAGACTGGTAGAGAGGGAAGGAGGGTAGCCTTACAGCCCCTCAAGGCCCTAGCCTTTGTCCCAGTTCCTAAGGAGCTATTAAAGTGGTCCTTCCTTAAGGGATGCAATAGAAAGCTATAAAAATCCTATCTGGGAAATGGTCACTTGAATTTTCACAGGAGTAGGATTAAAGCTACTCTTCTGAACTTCTGGCCTTCCAGAGGTTCCTCTTCAAAAAGCAAGAGTTCAGTGCTACTCCAAGTACAGATAAATAAACAGGCACCTGAATTGAGACTCCTGTTTTTAATTAGATTCATAACAAGGGTAATCTTGCTAAGACTATGGCTTCCAGGCTGTCAATATTCTATCTAATATCCCTCTTTGCCATACTTTCTCCTCCACAGGGAACATAGAAATCTGACCTGCTATTCATATTTGGGCTGTACATCCCCAATAGTGAAGTTGCTTCCTTTCTCTCATCAAAAAGACAGCTGCATAGTCACTCTTTTCTTGTCTTTTGACCATTTTTCCCCTTCAACCCAGCCAGTGAGCTACAACAACCCAAATTAGTTGGAGAGCACATAATTCCCAGTATGTATGGCCTAAAACTCCTTTCAGCAGGAAGTAGCTATATGAAGATGGAGATCTCCACTCTCTCAGCACCTCATAAAGAATTATGGCGATATGCGTCTCTCAAGGGGAAATGAGGCAGGAAACTATGGTGTGGCAAAGCTGGCTAGACAAGTAGGCATGACCTGTTAGTTTCAAAATCTCAGGACACATGCTCAACACAGTTCCCAAAGCCCTGCACACGGACTTCTCAGGAGAACCTAGCAGGTTTTTGAGAGGATGGCCTAGACCTAGCGTCAACTTGAAGAGAGGGAGATTCAAAAAGGATAGGAGAGACTGAGCTCTTTGCCACTATTTTCTTTCTTGCACGGTGATCTGCTCTCACCCTGTACAATGCACTTCCTTTCCAACCTTTATTTGGCCCAAACTCATTTTGCAGAGCATATTTCTTTTCCTATCTTTAATGAATGTAAAACTTTTCTACCATTAAAAAATTGTTTCTTAAAATTCATTATAATCAAGAACACATCTTGGTGGGTATAGTGACACAGGCCTGTAATCCCAGCACTCTAGGAGGCTGAGATAGGAGGATCACAAATTAAAACCCAGACTGGTTGGGGGGGGGATACATATATTTATCTTTTATTAATTTTTCTCTGTATCTTATTGTGTGCTTGTTGGACATTTATATGTCTTTTGCGGGGAGGAATTTAGTTTTAGGTAATTTGCCCATTTTCTTTGTGATTTATGGAGCTAATCACAATTTCCATGCCCCACTGCACTATATATATTCTGTTTTTCAAGGTCTTAAAGCCAGGAAGCCATCTTCAGTGTGGGGGGGGTCTTTCTTTTCCAAACTATGAGATAACCTTAGTGAACTTCTGTCTGCATGTTGAGGAAGGTGACACTAAGAAGCAGTAGGAAGGATCTTGGGAAATGTAGTCAAAGAGTTTCCTCATCATGGCCCTGGGGTTCTTGTTCTTAATTAGATGCTGTATCTCAAAGGTTTAAGATTCTTAAACATAACACTGGCTTACCAGACATCTTGATCCAAGTTTAATTCTCTATGCTTGGTTGATTTTTTTCTTTTCTCTCTTTCACTCTGTCTCTGACTCT
>NW_022900941.1:29889057-29907941 GCF_012274545.1 Fukomys damarensis | reverse complement strand
TCTTCTCCTTCCCTCCCTCCCTCCCTCCCTTCCTTCCTACCTTGGTACTGGAGATTAAACCCAGTGATCATCTACCACTGAGCTACATCCCCAGCCCTTTTTATTTTTTTTTTTATTTTTGAGACATATTATTCTAAATTGCCTTGGCTGGCTTCCAATATGTACTCTCTTGCCTCAGCCTCCTGAGTAGCTAGGATTAAGCATGCACCATTATATCTAGCTATTGTTTACTTTATGTAAGAAATTGGGTAATCTCACCATAAAAATTAAATAGCAGGTTTTCTACTTCAACATCTTTGAACTTTTCTAAGATAACTTTTCTCCTCTCAAGTTTGGAATAAAGAAAAGATATTGGGAAGGAAAAAGAATCTTAGAAACATTTCTTTTCCAAACACCATATAACAGGGGCTTTTATCTTTTTCACGTATTTATTCATTCATCCATTCACTCATTTATTCAGTACTTCTTGCTATGCTTTCAATTTTCCACTAAGTAAAGCTTTCTACTAAGCACCATGGAGATTTAAAAATGAGAATGTATCTGCTTTTATTACCTACTGCTTAGTAGAAAAGGCACAATACATTTATACACACACACACACACACACACATTTAAATGTGGTGCAACATAGATATCTTTGTTTTGTTTCGTTTTTGAGATAGGGTCTCACTATGTAGCTTAGGCTGGAATTGAACTCACTGTGTAGCCCAAGCTGGCCTTGAACTTGCAGCAATCCTCTTGTCTCAGCCTCCCTAGTGCTGGAATTACAAGCATGTGCCACTACTCCTGGTAAAAAAGTAATAGGTATTTTAAAAAGAAACCTACGTACAAAATTGGTGTAGGGAGAGAAACTACATAGAGATTAGTCCTAGCTAATGTGTTAGGAGTGTGTCAGAGAACATTTTAAAGCGGAAATACTAATTTGAGCCATAAAAAAGAGTGAACATGTAGATATGGGGCCAAAAAGTTTATTCTTAGCAGAAAGAAATATACTTCATGAGCAAACACATGAAAGAAAGAAAGATGGGATACGTTCCAGAATCAGAAACCTGAAAGATAGAGCATGGTGAATGCAAACATCTAAGAAACAAATCAACAAAGTTTCCAGTCTTGTTCTGACTATTAATGGTTACTTGTTCAAAATACTTAATTTCTCTGTTTTCACTTTTCACTATTGCAGGTGATAGAATAACTACCTGCCAACCCCATAGGGTTACTATAAATATAAAACACAGTAAAGTATATGAAAATATAAGCCACAAAAAGCTAGACAACTCAATGGTCTGAATGTCTCCCAAAATTCATTTGCTGAAACATAAAAGCCCAATGTGATTGCATCAAGCCTCTTTGTGAATGTGGCCTTTTGTTCCTGTGGCCCGCAATCTCACTGCTTTGTGTTGCAGTGCTTTTTCTCTGTATTCAGACACTCTCGCCAGAGTCCTGTGGTCTCCTGACTCTGCTGGTCTCCTCCATAGACACTCCTGCCCAAGTCTGGCCTTCTTCCCATCCAGTCTCCACAAGAGTGGTTGTTCTGCACATACATGTCTGAGTGTGCCTTGCTAGTAAGGCATACAGCCCTCCTCACCCTCACCTCCTGTCACTTATCTCCATCATTGTCTTAGTTATTTTTCTTGTTGCCAGTTCCAGTGAAGAGCATAGTTAGCTGGCTCCAATGCAGAGCAACATGACAGAGGAGAAACAGTCCATGGTGTAGCAGGCAGGAAGCAGCAGCAGCAGTGAGCCTTCCTTTCCCTTTTATCCTAGCTAGGCTGCAAGCCTACTGATTGGTGCCACCCATATCCAGGGTAGGTCTTCCCATAACCCACACCCAGAAGTACCCTAAACTAATTAGTAGACTAATTTAGTTAACACACACCCTTAATCCATGTTCACACACCCTAATCTAGCATCACATACACATGATCCAGCCATCTCCCAGAAGGTCTTATGAGTACATAAGGCTTTTGGAGGACATCTAGATAAAAGCCATAACACTCATGTCCTGGGCTCCAATGCCCAAATCTTCAATGTCATACTGCACATACATCATACTCTGGGCAGGCCAGCACCTTTTGCAATTTTCTCCCCTCTGCACTAGCTCATTCCCTTGGAATTTCTGCTCGGTGTCCACCATGAAATCATATCTGTGGATTCCTTTTTATGATGACAACCTGACAATGAAACCCTAACATCCTCCCTCATTTCAGTCATGAATTGACTCAGTCCTATTCTCAGCTCTTTATGTAAACCCAGTGTATGAGAGCATTGTTTGCACTGCCTTGTCATGCTTATCTGCCTCCTTTTTAGATCCTGAGTCTTAATTTTTCCAAGTCTTAGCATCTAGGAGAGTTGAGATTAAATAAATATTTGTTAAATGAAAGAATAATGTAGCCACAGGCCTTGACTTTAGAAAATACTCTACAAATCTCAGTTCTCTTTTATCCTTTCTCTGATCTCTTATTCAATTTAGTTCCTAAAAAACATAATTTCTATTTCAGCGCAACCTAGGTCACCATTTGGGGACCTCCCAGACACAAATGTCCACTTTCAGAGAGTCATATCCCTTTGATATGAAAAAGATATTTTTCATTTTCAAGCAACATTAGTCTAGAGTGAAGGGAAAAAATCCTCACATTCATCAATTATATTTTATTCTCTTGAGTCAAGCTTTCAGTCACGTATATATTTTGAAGAGAAATGGTTTTGTCATATTCATTCCTACCCTTGCCTTGTAAAGCAGAATTTTGCCCAACAGAAGCAATGACAGGAAAGGAAAATAAAAGTGATGTCTCAACCAATTTAAACCAAAAATTCAGTTCAGTATTGGATAGCTTCTTGTGCCAGCATACTATGAGGCTCGATCTCTGTCTATGATCTAATCTCTGGCTAAAATCATTTCCTTTACTCAAATGTCTTAGTCCTGATGCCACCAACATGGAAGGGTCTGGTTTTTAGAGTATCTGAGGATATTTAACAACGTCCCTTGTCTCTACCCACTAGATGCCAGTAGCATCCACAAGTTGTGGCAGTGAACAATGTCTCTAGACCTTGCTAGATGTCCCTTGGAGGCAAAATCACCCCTGGTTGAGAATAGTTGACGTAAGTATTTCCTGCTCACCCTTCTGATTTTGGCCAATGTATTACTACCCCTGATAAGCCAGGCTTGGCCCTTTGAAGTAGATCAAATGTTTCATTACATGTTCTTATAACATTGCATAGCATATATCAGAGTTTATAATCATACGTTCTTGGTATGTATGTTATAGCTTTCCAGAGAGATACAACCCTAGGGGGTACATATATATAAGTACAGCATGCTAATCGATCGCACCACTGGAGCTTCAGGGGTGTATATATATATGAGAGGGGATTTATTAAGGGAATTGGTTCATGCAATATGGAGGCTGATACCCCCACAATAGGCAGGTTGGTGGGCCAGTTCAAGACTGAGAGCCAGGGAAGCTGATGGTATAATTCTCAGTGCAAGACCAAAGGCCAGATAATCCAGAAGGCTATTGATATAAATCGTGGAGTCCCGGGACCAAACAGGCTGGAATTAAGACGTCCAAGGGCAGGAGGAAGAGAATGTTCCAACTCAGGAACAGAGAAAAGAAAATGTTTTTCTCCTTTCTTCCCCTCTCTCTTTCTCTGCACCCCTAGCCTATTCCATGGTGCTGCCTACATTGAGGGGAGATCTTTCCCACTCAGTACACTGACTCACATACCTGTCTCCTATGCAGATCCCCTCACACACACATACCCAGCAGTAACATCTTACCAGTTTTCTAGGTGCTCCTTAATTTGGTTACAGTGATATTTAAAATTAACTATCACAACATGTTTATTGTCTCCTTGGCCATAAGACTCCTGAAAATGGAAATTAGGTCTGTTCTGCTCATTGTTGTATGCTTTGCCCTTATTATAGTACCTAATATTAGTTACCCCATAAAATGGCAAAAAATTAAAAAGTATATTGTGACCTCCTAATCAGAGGTCTCTAAGAAGCCAAATAGATGAGAAGGATGGGAGCTTGTAATATTCCTTCTCAGTAATTGGGAGACAGTGGAGAGCAGCTGTGAAACTGACATCGAAGGGGAGTCTCTGATGAGACTCTGGGATGTGAAAGGATGCACACATGCAGATGTTTGCATCTGCATGAATGGTGCCCTGGAGGATAACACCCAACAGGAGCCGAGGCTTACACACTGACCTGCACTGCAGGAAGGAACTCCATGTGGACCGCGTTTATGGGAGCAGCTCCACCTGCGTGGGAAGCAGAGGCAGCCGCAGAAGGGACCCAGGAACAAGACAGGTGAGATGGTGGAAATTCTGTTCCTAGCTTCAGATGCATTTCGTATCCATGGCTACACCGCAAATAAACTTTTTTCCTTTCCTTTAACGAATAGATCATTTACCTTTGAGAAGATGTAAACAAAACAGGAACTAACCTTTTTCCTCTTATTTGTTTGCTGTCAATACCTCTTCCAAAGACAGGGTCTTAAATTGTTCTTTCTGTTGTTTTGCTTTAAACTGTTTTGTTTTGATTTGTTTGTTGTTTGTTTATTTGAGGGGTATTAGAGTCAGGGTCTAGGTGGAGAAAGATGGACTTGATAAGAGATGCTTTGCAGGGCACGTTGGAAAACCACAGGAGAGTGTTCTACCTGGGGTCTAGTAGCAGGGGAGCGTTGTGGGCCTGCTCTAGGAAGCTGTTCTAGGCCTGAAGGGAAAGCACGAAGACGGTTGGTGGAGGGCGCTGTGTAGAGAGAGAAGGCTGCCTGTGATGAGCCATGGCCTTTCACCTAAAGACACAGTGACCAGGTAAAGGAGCACAGGAAATAAATCGATACCTTTTCCACACTTTTCCCCTCCTTATGTTTGCCACTGCTCCTCACTGATAGCATTCAAATCCTGAAGGAGGCAAGGTCATCTGCTGATTCAGTCAGCTGAGGTGAGCCTCCCGGAGCCCATGCAGGGAGAAAGGTGCAAACAGGATGGGAAGGGGCAGCAGAAAACGTCCAGCACAGTGTATCACTGTGCACCATCTCCAGAGGGTGGATATAAATTTATTTCAGACTCAATGGCAGTAATTAGTAACAGCAGTGATTTTTCCACAAAGTTGTTTCTGTTTTTACTAGGAGATGATATATGCTTTGAAAGTAGACATAAGGTAGGGAAACACTGCACGGCTGTCTCAAAGCCTCAATCATTTTCAGAGTCCTTGAAGTGACTCAGACTAAAAATGAGGCCAGCAGCAGCTTCCAAGCCACCTGTTACACTCCTGAGCATGGTTGCTAGAAAGACACTGGAGGAATGAAACTTAACTCCACCTCTGTCATTCTCCTTCAGGGACGGGACAGCATCACACAAGACCAGCTTCCTCCTTCACTTTTGATGTGAAGGAAGTAGAAGGGGGACAAATGAAAAGAGCCAGCATGGTTTGAGATACAAGTAAGAGTTTGAGGAAGTTTGGGGGCAGTTAAGGGAAAGAAGCAGCTGTTCTTGGGGGTGAGAATGACTGTGGGGTACTTGATGGGTGAAAAAGAATGTTAGGATGTTTGCTTGTGTATCTGAAATGCCTAAGAAATGGTTTAAATTGTTTTCTAATTTTTAATCTAATTACTAGACTGTTCAACTAGAGGCCCCAATTCATCCCAGATTTTTTTTTTCTGGTACTGGGAGTTGAACCTGGGGGACTTCACACTGAGCTACATACCCAAACCCTCTCTCCTCGCTTTTAAACTTTGAGATAAGGTCTCATTAAGTCTCTAAGTTGAGCTAGTGTATCAGTCAGTGCTCACTAGAGAAACAGATTTAATGCAAGATATACAAGTATATACAGATTTACAAAACTGGCATACAATGGCCACTGGCAGTCAGATTTGCAAGAGTGTGAGAGGGCTATTTGCACGCTGGAGATCTGAAAGATCTAGGCGAAGGCCTGGAGCTCACTGGAGTGTCCTATGTGAGTCCATATCAGGAGACTGCAGGGTCTGTGCTGGAAGTCAGGAGACCATGCCCAAGGTTAAGGTGAAGATTTGAGCTCTTATGAAGAAGCAGAAGAGATCCTTTGTTCTTCATTTCCCTTTTATTCCATTCAGGCTACAAGCCTATTGGCTGGTGCCACTTACAAGCAGGGTGGGTCTCTGTCTTTAGTAAATCCCTCAGCCATACTCAGAACTGTGATCCAGTTTAGTTGGGCATTTCTTCCTCAAGTTGACACAATCAGTTAGCTATCACAGCCAGCTTGGGCTCAAGCTTGCAATCCTCTTTCCTCAGCCTCCTATATCCTCATACATATGTATATATAAATATAACATAGACACACATAATATAGCATGAACACATAGTTCTGGGATATAGGACTGAAAAAGGGAGAAGTATTTTAATAGCCATTTCAGATAATTGTGGATATTTTTGTTTTGTTTTGTTTTGTTTGGTACCAGGGATTGAACTCAGGACCTTGAGCTTGTGAGGTAGGTGGTGGAACCACTGAGCTAAATCCCCAGCCCCTAATTGTAGATATTTTTGATACTACACCAAAACTCAATAATTGGCAGTTTCTTAATATTTCAACGTGAAATATAAAACCATATAAATGAAATTTTTATACTTTTACTACATTAAAATCCATTCCCCTGTGTTGCACTTTGAATGAACTCAAGCATGATTTAGTAATATTGTGCATTTGGTCACTTGAAAAACATTGTTCAGTGAGTTACACACATCTTCCAAACGTACATGCATTTTATTAGACAATATAAAAAATAACATTAATTAATATCATTATTGATGTTGGCAAGAAAGTCTTTATTGGGAAGCTGTTAGGTTCACCACTGTGAACAGATACAAGTTTTCCAAAATTAGTAATTTTAGCAACTTTTGTTTGAAAGCTTGAATTTTACTCTTGCCAACTAACAATGTCATTTATATCCTTGATTGTAACAGGGTTATTTTGCTCATTTTCAAGCAAGTATTTGTGAAATAACCATTGAAAATGTGGTAGTTTAGCATGCAATTCCAACAATCATACAAATTCTCTTCTTTGAGCTACACTGGACTTTGGCATACCGAAGTGCTTTATGCATGTTTCCCATTTTGTCAGGCAGAATATTAAAACGATACATAGTCAACAGTCAATAAACGAAAGGACTAATAATGCTTACTAACCCACCAAGTAATTCTTAACTGAAACTGGCTTTTTCTTTTTCTTTTCTTTCTTAACTGTGAATTCATAGAAAAATCCAGTGATTACTGTTTGGCATTGCTGTCTTGAGCCAAGCTAATAACATCTTAGCATTGTAATGAAAATAGTTTTGACCTTTTAAATCTCTGAAAAGGTTGTGTGGACTTCCAGGAGCCTGTAGATCACTCTGAGAACTGTGGTGTCAGTGTGTCTACTACTAAACTTTCCAGAAAACCTGCAAAATCATGACATTGTCTTCCAGTATCATGTGACCTGACAACGCACCTGTAAAACAGTGTAAACCTGAAACTGGAAAATAGATCAAGAACCTTGAGAAGAAACATGATCAAAGGAGAGCAGAGATTTGGCTATAGGCAATATAAGCAATTTATGGGGCAGTGTTCAGAGAGAAACACATAGTAGGGAAGCTCATTCTAAACCCACCTTTCTTTGCTTACAATGTGTTTCAAGCGCAGAGTGCTTCACAAACAATCTCAAGGTCACTGTGGCTTGCTGGCCTCCACTAATTCCTACTTCTAGGTATACATAGAAACAAGTTTATGTTGGGGGTGTTTTGTTTGGTTGGTTTGGTTTGGTTTTGGAGAGGAGAGACACAACAGAATTTAGGCAAGATATGCCTTACTTTGTAACCAGAATTTGCCTTTTTGGTACAAATTTGGTTTGGTTGTTTCCCATTAGACTGATTTGAACTCTCGCTCTGGCCAGTTTTGCGACATCTTCTCTCTCCCGAGTGCTTGTGGTAATACTTTATGGCTATTAATAAAGACCTGAGGATATTGGGGACAGGACAACTCTGTAAGAAAGGCAATTGTGTATTTGGGGTGGGGCTTTATTTTTTAAATGAAGAGCAATCTCATTCCTTTAAAGCCTATTATAGCCACAGAACTGAGTGAAGCAAAGGAGTTTTGTTCATAGCAGTAACTAAAGGAGCCCATTTGTTAGGTCACCTTGTGTATTGTTGATGACATGGGATGCTGTATTTGCAGGGCTGGCCCAGGAAGAGGATACCTGAGAGAGGAGGCCACCAAGGTAGAATCTACAAGTGGAAAATAGAGAATAGCAGGCCATCTTCATCGCATGAGTGCAGTTTGGACATTATTAGAGAAAACAAAATTCTATGTTTCTTTGGAATCTTCTCTGGCTCTGAATGGTGTGGGCAGAGAGAGTTCTCATGGGCAGGATTAACCCCACTCCTGGAACTTGTCTTGCACCAAAGCTTTACTTTAGCACCAGGCCAGTGAGACTGAAACACAGAAGGATTTGCTGACCAGCAGGTTTTACCTTGAGACTTTGCTGGTGGAGCACTGGTATAGATATGATGGTGAAATTCCAGAATGGTTCAGCAGCTGCTTCAAGTCTCTCCTTTTATGGAGGATGACTTGCATCTTGCTGGACACCCCAATGGGTAAGTTCAAATCAAGAGACTATTTCCAAACCTCTGTGGCAGTAGTGAAGAGGGAAAAGATTATGAGACAGGAACCAAAGCAGGACAAGGGGATATTTTTCTTCTCATGAGGAAAATTTCATAGTAAAAAAGCTCAGCGTGAGCGAAGTTTCTTAGAGAGAGAAACAATGATGTCTTACATTTTAAAAAAACACTCAACCGTTTTCACATTTATATTTTCACATTTATATTGCCATAGCTGCACCTCTCTATGATAAACTGAGACAAGCAAGGGGAAACTGAACCCCTCAGCTTGCAGAAATCCTGGGAGACACTTCTAAAATAAGAAGATACACAAGTTGTAAAATCTGCCTATACGTTTGAGCCACAAGGCTGTTCCTTGGTATAAAGCTAGAGGTAGGAATGAATGCCAATATGAGTGCTTTTAGAAAATTCTCCTTTGATGTCACAAAAGAAGAAGGACCTAACCTTTCTCTCAAATGTAGGACATTCACAATGAGAAGGTATTCTGTTTTGAATGCTTCTGACGAGATCTCTATATTTTTCTTTTTTCTTTTCTTCAAAACAAGAATAAAGGCTTCTGGTGACTTTCGGTTTGCCTTCGTCTTTATTACTCCAAGGGCAATAAGTGTTGACAATATGCATAATTCTAGTAATAAGTATTTTTTTGGCACTTGGTAATATTTCTAACAGTTGAAGCTTTCTCAGCCTTGAAAGAGCCCTGAGTTGTTTGTACCTACAGCCAGAAAAACTGGCTTGAATCCTACAATTAGCAAAAGACTTAACTTCTTGGGTCCCAGGGTTCTCGTCTATAAAATGCAATGATGGTATTTACTTCATAAGGTGTTATAAGTACTAGGTTAATGGAATTATCACACAGAAAAATTGTACTGCACAAGTGCTTGGCACATTGGTGTGGTATATATAGATTAGAATGAGCTCACAAGAATTGAGGTTATAATTTTTAGGAATTATTTTACTGGCTGAGAATATCCACACCATAGACACCAGAAACCATAAATCAGGGTTTACCCCCAGCTGGTAGCTAAAGATTCAAAAGTAGACAGCAAAGCTGTTCAAAATAAATACAAATCAGGGCCAGGGATGTAGCTCAGGGGTTCTGCCCCCTGCCTCACAAGCACAAGGACCTGAATTCGATCCCTGGTACCAAAAACAAACAAACAAACAACAAAATTTTTCTCCTGGTGTTCATTCTTGTTTTTGATGTTATTCTAAAAAGTATAATGAACTAAACAGTTTTGGTATAAATGCCTTGAAAATATAAAGAATTTTCTTGGTCGCTTGATGGTTCAAAGTATCGCTGAAAAAATTGTGCGATTGGATTTCAGGCATCAGCAAGCTTAGTGGTTATGGTAGATAGTTTTGGTTGCCTACCAAAAAAAAACAATCCCCCTGTCCTTGCCCCTTTCCCTCACTATAGAACCAGGTTCCTGAATGCAGAGAAGGTAGGACTTACCTCTAATTTATAGCCTCACAAATGGACTACTTTAGTCAATTGTGGGAACATGATTTTCCTCCACCAGATTGGGTTAACCAGTGGGTGTGTGACTGAGCTCTGGCTTACATTCTCAGACTCAAAAACAGACTCCTTATTTTAGTTATTTTCTTCATTGCTGAGGCAAAATACTCACATGTACAAGTTAAGGGAGGAAAGGTTTATTTTGGCTCATAGCTTGTAGAGGTTTCAGTCCATAGTTATCTAGCTCCAAAGCAGAGTGGCATGGTACACAGGCATTGCAGAGGAGAAACAGTTCATGGTGGGCAGAAGGTAGCAAAGCAAGGAAGGGACCTTAACAGCTTCTTTCTTGCCCTTTGATACTCTATGTAGGCTACCTGTATTAGGGTGGCACCAAACCAATCAGTGGACTGATTTAGAAACCACACACCCTTAATCCCAGTGCCCTAAATCCTAGCATTACACTATGAATCAGTCACACACTATAGATTCAGCCACCTCTGAAAAAAGCTCCTATCTATGACCACATGAAGCTTTGGGGGGACATCTAGACACAAGCCATAAAACCCCTTTTAGAAGAGAGCCCTTGCTTTTCTGTCCATCCACTCTAGTGTGACCATGTGACCAATAATCAACAGACAGGCAGAAAAAAGTTGACTCCCTGTGGATGTCTCAGAAGAAAAGTAGAGGATTTCATTTTTGTGACAACATCACCGAGTCATTGATTATACTCTGGACCTGTCTCTCTGCAATAAAAATGGTTTAAACCATAATTATACTATTCTGTTATGTACAACCAAAAGTATTCTTACACTATACAGGGAGGGCAGTATATTGCAAGTACAGCTGGTTTTTCAAAATTCCTCAGGCTATAATTTGTAGTTGGTATCCACATCCTACCCATAATCTCAAAAGTACAGGGCTCAGCATGACATGAGACCATATTATGGGTAGAAAATAGGTCTGGAATGGGGATCTCCTTCTGAGTTTTTGTGGGTTTGTTCAGCTATGGTAATTGGGTCAAGCATCACTTTGAAGTCCTTAAAGAGATTCAAGCATTGACATCTTGAGATTTCACTCTTGGGCCATTCCCCAGAGTATAGTATCATTAGGATCCTTATTGTTATGCTGTCTTGAGTTATTATGAATGCTTACCAGAAAAAGGTAACATGGGAACTTCACTCTGAGCTGGAAAAATGATGAATAAAGATTTAAAAGAGTAGTAGAGATGGTGGTATGGTGCTCTAAAAGCTGTTTCTATTTCCCTCTGGCAGAGAGAAACAAAATTCGAAAGGAATGTCATCCTGAATATATGAACAGAAGAACCTGAAGAAGATGAAGCTTTTCTAGTAGGGGAAATAGTAAACTAGTACTACAGTAAACTCCTGACTAGGTGTCATAACCAGCTAATGACCACTCAAAAGACAGGGTATCCTTACAGCTTCATAAGGGAATACTAGCAGCAACAGCACAGGACGATAATGTTTTGCAAAAGCAGGTGACGTTGGTCTTGTTCTTGGATGCAGACTTGAAGAATCTCTGCCTATCTGGATGGTTTCTCTGGTTGCCCCCACAGTCGGGAGTTTCCAGACTTGCTACAGGAGCACTGGGCACAGAAGACAGGAAATGGGATTCAAGAGGGTGTGAAAATAGCCCTGTGTTGTTCATCTCCTCACAGCCACAGTTCCTGGCTCATCTCATCTCTGTGTAGCCTGTGATGGTGTCTGATGGTCACTTCCTTGCATACTCCGAAGGCTCTAAGCTTTGGATAGCTCAGCTGCCAGGCCAATGCTCGAGAGGGACAATGGTGATAGTGAGAAGCCACATTCAGGGCTCTCAGCACTAGGAAATGACAGAGAATTCTAGGAAGTCTGTGAATGGCCTCTGAGGCTGTTTAGAGCTTATAAAGTCCTCCTTTCTCCTTTAACTGAAAACTCCCATAGAAGTGAAAGGAACCTCTGTCTGGTTTATTTCAAAGGAGGGTTTGTAAAAAATATATACTACGCATTATACAAGTTGCTCCTTACTGGCTAATTTCAGAGCTAAATATCCCAACTGCTTCAAAACATTTCTTTTTCATGTTATTCAGAGGGACGGAGAACGGGGTCTGACATCAGATGCAGTTTCCATGTATATACTCTGTATCTCTCTATCTTTAGGTGATAGCAGATATTTATACCTCCAGAAACTCTCTGTAAGGAAAAAATAGTTCACTGATAAGTGTTCATCAGAATAAAATCAACTTCAAAAGGGAGGGAGTTACTGCTTTGTATTCTTACTATTAGATGCACAAGTTTAAATACCACTTTGTTTCTCTTATGTGAGAAACCAAAAGGGGAAATAAAGAGCAAAATGGAAAATAGATATTGGGATGCAGGAAGAACATGTTAACATGGGAAGGGGAACAAGGGAAAGAGAAGGAAAAGAAGAGAAAACAAAGAGAACAGAAGGAAAAGAATGGAAACAAAACTTTTGTAAATGGGAAGGGAACGAAGAGACGAAGGGAGGGGAAGGGTAATGGGAAAAAAAGAATGAAGATATTTTATGTACAGGTACGAATTCCTCAAGATGAATGTGATCATTATGTAAGACAAATCTGTAGTAATAAAAATGTAAATTTTCTTAAAAGAAGAAAAAAGCGAGAATAAAGGAAATCATTATGGTAGATAATCCTTACATCAACAGGCCAAGAGGAGGGCATTTTAACTCTTCCAACTTAATTGGTGGAGAATGTGAGGCACAGAGAAGTTAGGTGTCCCACTCAGGGTGGTACAGAGGGTGTCATGAAACCAGACTATGAACCTACACACGCAGGTCCTGGAGGCTGCACATTTATCTCAAATGAAAAGAGAGATCTGAGGTTGGTAATGTCCTCTGAGCATCTACATGAATCCATACTTGGCCCTAACCAGGGCTTTCCATATACATAGGACAATGGTTCTCTTTTGTTTAAACTAGAGGCTTCTGTTTTCTGCCTTGGACAATTAAAAGCAACTAATGCCTTTATCAAGTACTTTAGATTTTTTTTCTTTTAGTCTATCAGATTTTTTTTTTTTTTTTTGCTTTAAATTGTTGTTTTTGTGTCACATGGACAACTTTAACCAGGATATTCAGAACCCGGCACAGTGGTGCACACTTGTGATCCCAGAACTGAGGGAGGCTGAGGCAGAAGGATCCCAAGTCTGAGTCTTGCCTGGGCAACTCAGTATAACTCTGTCTTAAAATTTTAAAAATTAAGTTAAAAAAATGTTGGGATGTAGCTCAGTGGAAGAATTCCCCTGGGTTTGATCCCTAGTACTAGGGAAAAAAGATACTCAAAACATTTAGGATATAGTTGGCATTGTGTAAATATGTTAGGTAAATAAATGCATTCCTTTTGCTTTTCAGCCCTTTCAGCCAGTTTTAGGCCTTCTCTTTTCCTTCCACATTGTCATCAAAGTGGTGACTTTTGCTCTGATTTTCCTTTATTTGAGGAAGTTCTAGAGAAAGAATTTATTTTTATGGCTTGGAGCAAGTCTTGGGTTGAATCTTATGGTACTTTACAAATTATACTTGATTTATTAACCACAGAGAAAATCAAGAATTGCTACCTTTATAGGTTAGTACTTTTTAAAACCCTTGAATGTGAACTTGATCCTCTCAGGGCCTTATCAAATATGCTGGTTAATTTCTAAACCTCTCTGTCGACTCTCTGTTCATGGCTGCCTCTCTCTGCAGCTTTGGATGTGGGCATCCCTACCCCTTGGCAGCATGAAGCTCCTTCACCTTGTAGTTTCTCTATGGAAAGTACCAACACAAGATCACAGAATCAAAGAGTAAAGAAGTTGGGGTATTTTTCAATCCCACCTCTGTGGCTATGGAGAACAGAATATTTTGATTATTCGAGGTCTGAGAATATATTGGCAAGAAAGTGTCTCTCCCATGTCTCCCTACTTGGCATATAAGGCATTTCATGACCTGATCCCTGCTGACCTACATAGCCAAAGTTCTGTCCTTTGGATCTCAATTAACCCCAAGGCCCTATGCACTGAAGGAGTGGTCACTAGCCCATGACATCACTGGGAGGTGATGGAAACTTTAGGAGCTAGGACCTAGTGAAAGGAACTTATGTCATTGAGAGCATGCCCATGAAGAGCGTATAGGAACCCTCATTTTTGCCCGTCTTTCTCATTGCTTCCTAGCAACCATGAAGTGAACAGCGCCCTCTACCATATGCTCCCACTATGATGTACTATGTGACACAGGCTAAAAGCAACAGGGCCAAGTGACCATGAACTGAAACTGTGAAACCATAAACAAAAATTAACATTTCCTCCTTTTAAATTGGTCATCAGGAATTTTGTCACAGTAACAGGAAACTGACTCACACACACACACACACACACACACACACACCTCACGCTATTTAACAGCAGACAGCCTGACTGCTGCAATTTGAATATTTGTCCTCAGAATTCATGTGTTGATAATTTAATCCTTGGACTCATGTGTTAATAGTATTTGGAGGTGAGGCCTTTGGGAGGACTAGAAATGGAAGCGAGGATTGAACTTTCATGATGGCATTAATGGCTTTATAAGAAAGTCCTGAACTAGTGTGCGTGCTCTGTCTTGCCACGTGATGCACTCTGCCATACTGTGATGCAAAAACAAGACCTTCTCCAGATGCCAAGTAGATATCAACACTATGCTCACCTCCCAGGTGCCAGAACTGTGAGCCAAACAAGCCTATACTCTTTATAAATTACCTGGTCTTGGGTATTTTATATAGACTAAGACTCTAACCTTGTGGCATATTACCTTGGGCTTTCATGCTGTTTGGCCCCTCAGGGCAGGGATATGTTGGTAAATATTTGTCAAGTGGATCTTTAGGGACAAAAAAAAAAAAAAAAGCACTAATAATGTTTGCCAATTTCTGTTGTGTAAATAAATACTCTCCTTGTGCCTGGTTCCAAGCTATTAAAGTGATGTTAATGAGTGTGTTGGGGAGAAGGGGTATACAGCAGTACCAGCAGGCTCCAGCACACCATTGCCTTGAAATCTTTCCTATTCTTTCTGCCTAGAATGACCTTGCCTAGCTTGTTCTTTAAATTCCCACAAACACTTCCATGCTAACTCCTACAGGTCTTCAACCCATGGCCCAGCTACTGCCACTTTGTGTGGGAGCAAAGCTCCTCCTACCTGCTTCCAAGACCCCTGCATTTCTCTCTAGCACAGATGAGATGATATGCTCATAGCACATATGTGCTTCACAAAGTACGTAGGACATAGTGAGTACTCGTGCTCACTCAGTGAACGAATGAGTACCTTCACTCCATGTCCCATGAAGTCATCGAGGCCAGGTGGAGCATATATATTTACTGAAGATCTAAGCAATAAAGCTTAAAAATGACTGTCCAGGGCTAGGCTAGTTGCTCAGTCTTACCTCATTAAAAGGGTTGTGCTCAAGTGACCAATACTTCACTTCTTTGTCCCCATCCTGTACTTGCCTTCCTTACTAATGCAGCCCCAGGGAGTTATTCATCAGTAAATGAGAGCCTCTTGCCAGGGGGAAGATGTGTGCCAGAGCTCAGTCCTTGCTTACCTTTGTTGGTGAGGAATTCTCATCAGAGGGGCAATAAAACCATGTGGGTGGTGGATGTGGCATAACAGGGGATGCTGTGGTGGTAATGGGAATGAGACAGGGAGAAGAAGCACTCAGGAGGAAAATTTGAGGGAGGCAAATTCATTCCCAACCTATTTTCTGAGCTTGGAGGGAAGGAACATTCTATACTCAAAAGTGCTTTGAAAGTTGTTATAATATTGTACCTTTTTTTCTGCAAAATTATAGATAACAGATAAGTCTGATTCTAAGTGAAAAAAAAAGGTACATAAAAATGACAAGTATCTAAAAAAATGTGTCTAGTTTCTACTTGCACAAGAGGTAAGAAAACAAAGCCTTTAAGCTTTTTGGGTTCCTCATGGAAAAGATCCAAGCACACGTGTCCCTGTCCCCTCCTGGGCCCCCATCTTCAAGAGACACTTAGGGCTGGAGTGTGTGCATGGGATACATCAGCAGAACCGTAGCACAGACATGAAGTAGGGGACTGACAGTCATTGTCTTGTGTGTGCTTTTGTAATTACATGGAGTCTGTTGAAACGGGGGAACTATCATTTCTTGAGCCTTCTTATTTCCCATAGCATCAATGTTGTTGAAAGTGTTTTCTTTTCCTTCTTTGCTTCATTGACTCCTCATACTCCCTCCAACAGTTTCTAAAGCCCTTGCGCATACAGCAAGCAGTTCCAGTGTAGGTGGAAATAAGAAAGTAGAAGTCTCAATCTTGTTTATAAGAACTTATGGACAGAAGAAGTGGTTCTTTGCTTGGGTCCCTGGACCCTGAGAGGTGCTGTGGTCTCACAACAACCTGCACAGTGGTGAGAACTCATAGATGGCGTCCTGTAGGAGAAAGCAGGTGAGCTTAGACCACGAGAGTTGAAGTCTAAATGCTGGCTGTGCCACTGAATCAGGGGAGAACTTGTGCATGTTGGTAGACCTCCCTGATTTCATGGCCCTATTTGCTTTTTAGAGTTAAATAGACAATATACAGAGTATTTGAAAAGTTGGGCAACTGTAGGGCAAAACTTATTTTCAAACAGTATGTGAGTTATGTTTTCTAATGCTGTGATCAATATATTTTTCTTCAATATCCAGCCACCTTTTTAGTTGAAGAACTTCCCAATTTAAAGCAATGGGTTCAATTGTTTATATAAAAAAGTATACTTAGTATTTATTTCCTATTTCTAGTCTTTTTTTGGGGGGGAGACTAGGAATTGGAGATTGAACCTAAGGCTTTTAAAATTTTTAAATTTTTGAGACAGGGTTTTGTTAAGTCACAAAATTTCCCAGGCTGGGCAAATTTATGACCCTCTTGTCTAAACTTCCCAGGGTGCAGGGATTATGAGTGTGCACCACCACACCCAGCTTTTAGACTTTTTGAACCCTAATATACTGAATTTGGACAAAATTTTCTTGAAAAGCTGTCTGGAGGCTGAGAAAACATATTATTTGAAAACAAAGTAACATGCTACTTAAACATGGGTATATTTTACTCTTAGACTTTTTGAACATATTCCATTTACAGGTGGTTGAGACACTGTTATTCTATTTTTCTGTAGAAGAAGCAAAAGTACATGAATCCCAAAGAGATAGCAAGTTGCCCAGGTGGGAACTGAACATGGTTTTGGAAAAATGATGGTTAAAGAACCCTGGAGGATCATGTCACCTCAGGTGAGGTGGTGCCCTTGTGATAGGCTTTTAGGGGGCTCTCTAAGGAGCACCTGGGTGGCACAGCTTGGTGCTAGGGTGTCTGCTTCCCGGCCTTCCATTAGGTGCTCATATCGTATGATGGTGCTTTATAAATAACATGTGTCCAATAGTTTCCCTTGTGTGAGAAACTAGAAGTGTAAATAAGGATCAAAATGTATAATTGATAATGTGAAATAGGAAGAAAAGGTTTAGAGGGGAAGCGGAAGTGAGAGGGGTAGGAGAAAAGAAAGAAGGGGAAGGAATAAATATGAGAAAAGGAAAAAATGGAAACAAAGTCTTTGTAAATAGAGAGGGGTTGAAGTCAGGGCAGGGGAATGGGAAAAAAATAAGAATCAAGATACATTATGTAAAGGTACAAGTTCCCAATGGTGAATGTAGCTGTATTGTATACCTAAAATGTACCAATAAACTTAATGAAAAAAATAGCATGTGTCCAACAAGTACTTTTCTAGGAATTCCTTCCTAGAGAAACTCAGCATCTTCAATGTTTGAAGGGATTGTAACTTGACATTATCAAGTTACATTTGGAGATAAAAGTTTCTTGAGAAATAATTAAGTCTTATTAGTAAAGCTGAATATCTGAAGTGCAATCCCCAACTTATTTTCTTCCATGTAGTTTGGTCACTAACATAGATACATATAAGTAATCAAATAAACACTAGGGACACCATTAATGAATTAGGGTGTTTCTGGTGCCATTTTAGGGCCTCAGCCCCATTTCATAAATGTAGTCTCTGTGTGAGTAACATTATTAAAGACATTTTGGGATCTTGAAGTAGTTAAGGGAGTGGTTCCCAACTCTAGTGGTTCAAACAATTACCCAGGGCCTTTGGAATATAGATTCCCAGATAATACTCGTGGAGATGCTGGTTCCGAAGATCTGAATTGCAGTCCAGAATCCATATTTTTAACAAATGCTCCCTGTGATCCAGTTGACCTGTGAGCCAAGAGTACTTATTTCTGAGGGACTGTAACAAGAGCTGAGTAGTCTCTATGCCTCACTTCTACAAAGTCGTAGTTAGCTGTTCACTAAAAAAAAAGGAGATTTTACACCCTGTAGAAAATGGTTATAATAACAAAGAGAGAAGACGGTAAATATCGGTTAAGATGTGAAACAGCTAAAACAGAGCAGGCTCAAATAAACAACTTAATGATGAAACTTAGACTCCTAGAAAAACAAGAGCAAGAAAAACCCAAAGCTCCAACAAGAGAGGAAAATATAAAGATCCAAGCAGAAATCAATGAAATTGAAACTAAGAAAACGATACAAAAAATAAATGAAACAAAGAGCTGGTTTTTTGAAAGAATAAATAAAATCGACAAACCCTTAGCTAATCTTATCAAAAAAAGGAAAGAAAAGGCTCAGATCCATGCAATCAGGAATGAAAAAGGCGAAGTCACAACAGATCCAAAAGAAATCCAGAGGATCATGAATACCTACTTTGAGAAACTGTACTCCAATAAAATGGAAAACACAGAAGAAATGGACAGATTT
>NW_022900941.1:29878928-29886490 GCF_012274545.1 Fukomys damarensis | reverse complement strand
GTCCTAAGTGAAATAAATAAGGCACACATGTGTAAATACCGAATAGTTTCCCTGGTATGAATAATCTGCAATAATACATAAGATCCTAATAAAATTACTGACATTTAGAAATGGGAAGAAAGGAGCTAAAGGTGTATGGAAGGTGGGATGGGTAGGGGAAGGGTAATAAGGGAAAAGAAAAAAAAAATAAGAATAATAATGAGATAATGAAAAGATGCAAACAAAGTGTTTGTAGATGGGGAGGGGAGGAGGGGGTGAAGGGAGGGCAGGGGTAAGGGGAAAAAATGAGAATCAAGTCATGTAGAGGTACAAGATCCCAACAATGAATGTAACTGTACTGTATACCTAAAATGTACCAATAAACTCAATTAAAGCTGAAAAAAAAAGATGTGAAACAGCTGGAATTCTCATTATATTGCTAATGGGAATGGAAAACTGTACAACCTTGTGAAAAATAGTTTGAGTTTTTCTTATTGAGTTAAATATAAACCTACACTGGGATCAAAGAGTTCTACTCCTAGGTATTTACTCAAGTAAAATGAAAGCATAGTTTCACACAAAGACTTGTGCTCTCATATTCATTAAGAGCTGAAAGCTAGAGATGATTTTGATGGACACAACCTAGGGCAGCACCCAGTAGTCCATAGCCTTGTATCAGTTTCAGAAGTGCAAGTGAAATGTGTGACTTGCTTCTAAGCATGTTACAGTGGTGATGGACTGTCTCGTTTACATGACATCAAGTAAGGCTCACTTTGGGCAGACTGAAGAGAGAAACTTTCCTGTGGCCTTGAAGAAGCAAATGGACATGCTGTGTACTGCCCATGGGAAGGACCACCTAGGGTAACTGAGCTCCCAGCTGACAGCCAGCAAGAAGCCAAGAACCTCAGTTCTACAATTGCAAACACCTGAATTCTGCCACCTGAACAACGTGTGAGCTTGGTAGAGGACCCTAGACAGTAATGCAGCCTGGCTGATAGCATGCTTGCAACTTTGTGAGACCCTGGATGAGGGACCTAGCTCAGTCATGACTGAACATCTGACCCACTGAAATTGTGAGATAATAAATGTGTGTCCTTTCAAGCTGCCGCATTTGTGGCAATTTCTTTTCTTTTGTTGAGTTTATTGGTACATTTTAGGTATACAGCACAGTTACATTTATTATTGGGATCTTGTACCTTTACATGACAGATGGTTTTAGTTCTCATTTTTTCCCCTTGTCCCTGCCCTCCCTTCACCCCCTCCTCCCCTCCCCATGTACAAACACTTTATTTCCATTTTTTCATTTTCTCATATTTTTTTTCTTTTCCCTTATTACCTTTCCCCTACCCTTCCCACTTTCCCTACACCTTTAGCCCTTTTATTCCCACTTCACAATGTCAGTTATCTCATTAGAATCTTAATGTACTATTACAGTTTATTCACACTGGAGAAACTATTCGGTATTTACACACGTGTGCCTTACTTATTTCACTTAGGAGTATATCCTCAATATGTATCCATTTTCCTATGAATGAATCTAATTTCTCATTCTTTATGGCTGAGTAGTATTCCATTTTATAGAAAAACCACATCTTCTTTATCGAATCTCCAACTGATGGGCAAATGGGCTGTTTCCAAGCTTCAGCTATTACAAACTGTGCCACTGTAAACATGGGTGAACATATATCACTCTGGTATGATTCTTTTAATTCTTTTGGATATGGCAATTTGTTATACAGCATAGATACCAAATATACAACCCAAATGCCCATCAGCAGGTGAATGTATAAGCACATTGTAGCATATTTCCTACAGCAGAACACTACTTAGTAATGAAAAGGAATTAGGTATTGATCCCTATGACGACATGAATTTCAAAAACATGTTGAGTGTGACTAGATCAACCAGGAAAGTGACCTAAAGAAATTTTCTGGAGTGATAGATATCTTAGATGGGGAGTAATTAGATGGAGTATATGTATTTGTCAAATTCTATGGAATGTGTATATTTAAATCTACATTTCCTTTTATGTAAATTATCTCAATTTTAAAATGCAATTACTCTTCTCTCCTAGATTCTGAATCAGTGGCCCTAGAACAATGGGGTATAGAGTTCTTTATTCTTTTTTTTTTTTCCAGTACTGGGGATTAAACTGAGGACCTTGCGCTTTTGAGGCAGGCGGAGTCAGTGAGCTAAATCTCTGGCCCTAGGATTCTCATTCTCAGCAAGCCTCTCCAGACAATTCTGACACAGAACTCAACCCAGAGCTGCAGATTCTCTGAGAAGGAAGGATAGAGGAATCAGGAACATATGGTTTCTTCTGACTCAATCTAGCTTTCTCCCAAGGAGTCTGTATTCTAATTAGAATAAAAATGTCTTAATTTATTATTTAGCCAGGCAACGGGCAGTCTCACTCAGTACCATTAACTATTTACTCAGTACTTGGTATTTATTTTATTCAAAGAAATCTAAGACAGTCATTCTTCAAAACTGCTAAGCATTTAATTAAGAAAAGACACTCACATATGTATGAAACTGGAAACTGATAATACTACAAAGTAAACAGGATAAGCACTCACTCTCTAGTTATTGAGTTTACTTTTTTTTGCCTTACTTTGCAAAATATTCCCAATTGCCTTATGTCTGTGTAGCCTGTAAAGGGATTTTTACATGGAAAACAGTTATTTTAAAGATCATTCAGATGTTGTTGCTCCTGTTTGTTTTCCTTTAATCTCAAGGTTTCCCCCCCACACCTCATTTTACCCATTTTTTGTTCTAGCTAGTCATGAATCATGCTTCTGGCAGATTTCAGGAGCTCTTGATTGAGGATCATGACAACAATAGCGCCAGCTGCCTTCCCTGATGTCCTGGCAAAGCCCTTGCTGCTGCCCTATGCTCCAAGAACAAATGAAGAAACCTTATTCTAATAAAAATCTAGCTGGACAGATTTTTAAAAGCTTCTAATTTCTAGATGATTTCATTTTTTTGGTGGAGCTTATTTCACTCAGGGAAATTTGTTAACCTCCTAAGCATCAAATTTTAATCCTAATTATCTCAACCTATAATGTTCACACGGATCCATACTTCTGAAATCTTTCCAATAATTTTCTACTTCATTTTTCTCAGTTCTGGGTTATTCCAAATGATCTTTTTCTATGTAGACAATAGAATAGTTGATGGTCCAGAAAATGATGTTTCCCTTTAGTGATAAAGATGGAAAATTTTTTCTTTATAATGGAAGGGTAAAATGCCCCAGATCAGAAAGGCTTTTCAAAAAGCTGTTTTGTTTTCAGAATAAATTCTCATTTAGCTAGAATGTAGATCCAGGTATCTAAACAAAACAGTACATTTGGAGAAAAGCAACTGTGACGAAGAATGCACAGAGAGCCTTTGGTCCAGAGAAAGGCTCCGTGAGCTTCGAGATCTACTATCAGGTGTCTACATGACTACGGGGAAGAGAGCCATGACTGATGGTGTGAGAAACAGAACGACAGATCTCAGTGTTCTACATCAGAAAATATTTCTTCACAATAAATACATAAATTGAAATATAGAAGAAGCTTCTTGGGGGAGTGTTTTAGTTTTCCATGGCTATCATAACAATTCACCACAAATTTAGCATGTTAAAAGGCAGTCCATCGTGATCTAACAGTTCTGTAGGTCAGAAGTCCAGATACACTGGATCTTCTGCTCAGGCTCTCACAGGTTGAACATAAGGCTGGGCTCTGTCCCATTCCGGAGGCTCTGGAGGCACAGCTGCCAGTGAGTACACTCAGGTTGTTGGCCAGCTTTGATTCCCTGTAGATGAGGTCCTGTGTCCTTGTTGACTGCTGGTCTTTTCTCCTGGAAGCTGCTGAATCTGGTCTCATACACCTTCCCCGCTTTAGCAATGGCAGGTGGATTCCTTCTGCCTCATCTCTCTGGCTGACTCTTTTGCGTTCTGTTGTTGCCTGTCAAGGTGCATATAATTTTATCAGTTCCACCTAGATAAATGAGGATGAACTTCCTATTTTAAATTAAGCGAGCTAATCACCATATTGCATCTGCAAAGTCCCTTCACAGCAGTACCTAGATCCATATTTGACTTAGCGATCAGGAAATAAGAGTCTTGGGTGATATCTTTAGAATTTTGCCCACCACACATGAATTTCTTACTTTCCTGCTCTTCTTTCTTTCCTTGCTTTTCTTCTTCTTTTCCTTCTCCTTCTACTAGTCTCACTTTTACCCTTTTTCTTCTCATGGTGCTAGGGATTAAATGCAGGGCCTTGCATGTACTAGACAGGTGCTTTACCACTGAATTACATGTCTAACCTTCCAAAAAAGCTGAAATTAAATTGGTGATAAAGACACATGGCTGGGTGGTGGGCTTCAGGCATGGCTCTGGATGAGAAGTCAGACAGCTGTAGCATCCAAGACTTGCTCTGCCTGCCAGCTGTGCTATGGACCTCTGTGGTGCTCAGTTTTCCCAAAGGTGGAAGGTGTGCTATAGCTTGTTCCAAAGGGATTCTGGTGGACATGCTCTGTTAGAGGGTGCAATGTAGAGGAAAGTCCTTGAAGGTAGAGCCTACTATGATGGGGGCAACAGATGGCACATAAGTGAAAATGTGTCATTCTAGGAGAAATACCCTAGCATGCTCCATTGTCAAAAGTGTGAAGAGCAAACAGAAACAACTGGTACAAACTGAGAGTGGAAATGAGATGAGCTTGGGACAAAGGGGTAGAAAAAGGAAGCAGGAAGAAGGCCAAGGGAGAGAAAACCTCCACTGTTTGTGCAACAACTTGACACTATGACAAAGGCAGTGACAGGGCAACAAAGAGAAGTTTTTTTGGGGGGGTACCAGGGGTCAAACTTAGGACCTTGTATTTGCAAAGTAGGTACAGCACCACTGAGCTAAATCCTCAGCCTTAACAAAGAGAAGTTTGCACAAACCTCTGGCTTCTGGCGCCTGGTCAGCTATGCGTAAGACTGGGAGCTATACTAGCCCAGCCTACTGCAGGGGAAATGGCGATGTGACATGAGAAACTGCAGGAAGCCTTTGTAGTATAACATAAAGGGGCTGAATTGCACGTGTGCGTCATGGAACTATTCTTATTCCTTTTCATATTCTCTCTCCCTCCCTTCCTACCTCCATGTTTCTCTCCCTCCCTTCTTTCCTCCTTCCGTCTTTTTTTTCTCACATTCTATCTGTTGTCCATCAGAAAGTTTTCTATGCAGAATCTGAGCATCTCCATTGCCATCCTCCTGACCCGTTATCTCTCATGAGAATTTTGGCAATGGCCTTTTAGTAAGTCCCCTTGTTGCTGGGACAAAATACCCAATATTTACAATTTAAGGAAGGAGAGGCATATTTTGGCTCATGTTTCAGTCTGTAGTTGGCTGGCTCCAAGGTAGGACAGCATGGCAGAAGGGTATAGCTGAGGAAAACTGATCCTGGTATGGTGGCAGGAAATCAGAGAGTGTCAAGGAGGCGTCAAGAAGGAAGAGATATAACCTTCTTGGTCATGTCCACAGTGACATGACTCTTATGGCCAGGCCCCACCTCCTTACAGCATATCAGGGGTAATGCCTCTACGATCCAGTCACCTTCCAAAAGTTCCACCTATGACTGCTTTAGGGGGACATCTAGATATGTGCCATACATTCTTCCCTGGCCCCCGAAAGACACACATCTCTTTATGGAAATTGTATTTAGCTCTTTTTAAAGCATTGCCAAAGTCCTAAAAGTTTCATTATTGCTGAATAGTCAGTCTCCTCGAAGACTTAAGGCAAACTATTTAGCTGTGAGCCCACAATATTAAAAAGAAGTTAAACACTGCTAATATACAATGGCACAGGGTGAACATTTCCATTCCAAAAGGAAGGAATAGGGGGATAGAAACCAATGAGACCAAAGCAAGGCCAAAACCCACAGAGCAAACATTAAATCCTAAAGTTCTATGTCCAGCACCCAGGGGAAGTTATGGCAAGATATGAACGCCAAAGGGCTTAGGTAGCCTCCCACTTATGATATTGCCAGTGGTTGTAGCCTTCAGGCCTCCCTCTTGGGCTGGGTTTGCTCACTCCTTGCAGTTTTCTTTAGACATTCCATGTTCACGGTGTCTCTACTGCACTTTTGGCTTCACTCTCAGCTTAATGCACTGCCCTCTCAGGGCCATACTCCTAGGCCTTCTTCTGAGGTCTGAGTAGAAGCCTCCGTGACCCCACAACTCTCGCATTCTACACTTCTGTAAAACCGGCAGCACATTGACAATATTCCACAGTAGACTGGCCCTCTTGCCTCATGGCGTCAGGGGCCTCTGAGTGCCCGCCTGTGGAGCATTGTAAGCTGAATCCCTGAGAACAAATTCCTTAGGTGGCCATTTTCTAGTGCATGCCCTGGAGCTCACTTCTCAAACCAAAACCTTTCACTTTTGCAGTTTTGAGCTTAAGATGTATGAGGCCTTACTGGTTGCTCACATGTTCTGAAGGCATCTTTCCTAATGTGCTATTGTAAAATATTAGGCTTTTCTTTAATGCTAATCTTTTCAGCACTCAAGCTCCCCTGTGCTCCAACTTAATGAAGCTTCCTTTCTGGTGAAACTCAAATTTTAAAAATCACTCAACTGTGCCACATGCTCTCGATTTTCAATGTAGAGCTACCTAAAACCCCCAACAATACCTGTGCCACAGCCTGAATGTTGGGTTGCCTTGAAATTTCCCTGCCTTTGGGGCTGGGAGTTTGGCTCAGTTGTTCTGCCACCTGACTTGGAAGTGCAAAGACCTGAGTTCGATCCCTGGTACCAAAAAAGAAAGAAAGAAAGAAAGAAATTTCCTTGCCGGATTAGTATCCTATCCTTAATCTCAGTCCTTTGCAAACATCTCAAGACATGAACAAAATTTCCACTAGAGTATAACACACATGGCCTAGAGTCTAACAGCCAGTGGTGACCTTCTTCCCAACTGAAACCTCCTGATCCTGGTGTTCTTTACTGTCTGCATTTTTCTCAGCATTCTAGTCTTCTGAGATCCAGTCAGAATCTCCCATCAAACTCAGCTTACAGTATTCTCTGGTTACTTCTCTAGCCTGCATCTCCAAACCTTTCTAAACTCTTTCCACAAACCACTACAAAAGGCTTCTGGACCACACGGTCAGGTAGCATCACAGCAATGGTTCTACTCTTGTTGTCAAAATCCGTTTTATTTACTGCTATTATGACTGGGACAAAATATCTGACACACACAATTTAAGGAAGGACAGGTATAGTTTGGTTTATGTTTCAATCCTTAGCTGGCAGGACAGCATGGCAGAGGGGCAGGACTGAGGGAAGCTGCTCATGGCGGAGCATCAGGAAGGCAGAGAATGTCAACGGAGGGGTAGGGAAGGGAGATATACTTTATACGGTGATATGACTCTTTTGACCAGGCTCCGCCTCCCAATAGCAAGTCAGCTATGATGCTGCTATAATCCAGTCACCTTCCAAAGATCACACATATTTTTGCATGAGGCTGTGGGGGGACATCTAGATGTAAAGCATAACAGACTCCTTACTGATCTCCCTGCTTTCATTCTATTCTTTTTTTTTTTTTTTTTTTTTTTTTTTTT
>NW_022900941.1:29862240-29878894 GCF_012274545.1 Fukomys damarensis | reverse complement strand
TTTTTTTTTTTTTTTTTTTTTTTTTTTTTTTTTTTTTTTGGTACTGGGGATCAAACTTAGGACCTTGCACTTGTGAGACAGGCAGGGCACCACTGAGCTAATTCCTGGCCCTTTCATTCTATTCTTAAAAGTACGTCTGTGATCCTTGAAAGATATTAGTAGATCATGTCACTCACTGGCTCAAAATCCTGTAATTTCTCTTCATTTCATTTATATAAAAGCCAGAGTCTTACAATGGTTCTCTATGATTACTTCCACCAGTGTCCCTTTCCTCTCAGATCTCATCAGCTACTGATCTCTTCTTCAGTTCTCACTGATCATACTCATGTCTTTATGACTACTTCATTTTGCCACTACACCCACCCTTCACATCTACTCCCTATATCCTGAATGTTTATCACCATTTGATGTATTTCTTAAGGCCAGGTCATTTCAGCCTAAATTAGTACTCCTCTGTGAGGCAGTCTCTAGACCCTAGAGAGACCTACATTATGGTCTGAAGACTTCCTCAACCCAATCTTACTCCTTCCTGTTTTTCCTCTCTGTGCTGGGAATCAAACTCGGGGGTCCCAGGCATGCTAGACAAGCATTCTACCACTGAGCTACTGTGTCAGCCCTCCTTTTTTAGTTTGAGCTTGGGCCCTAATAACCTCTGACATTTTAATCTCTTCTCAGTTACTGTTTCTGCAGAGCCCAAACATAAGCCATGGTGCAAGCCCTTTCCATACATTAACTAATATAAATGCTTAGATTTTTTTCCCCTTTCATGGTTTTAAGGATTTAAGATCTCAAATCCCAGCAGCATGAAAATTAATGATCCCAAATCCACACTCTTATTAGCAGTATCACTCCTATTTCTTAACCTTAAATCATGCCAAAATGCCCCAATTTTTCTATCTGGAAAGTAAACCTTTATTAGACCCTTTTGCCTTTGTTAATCCCTCATTTCCTGTCTTTATTTCCTGTCTTTTCACTACCACCCTTCCTAAATGAGCCAGGAGGAGTGTCTGGCAATGGGTATGAAGTAATGAAAATGTGCCAGGATTAGCTCGTGGTGACGATGGGATAAAGTTGTGAATATATGAAAGCCACTGAATTATATACTTTTAAGTGATACCTTTTAAGGTATGTGAATTATAATTTTTCAAGAAAGAAAGACAGAAAGAAAAAGAAAAGAAAATACTCAATAAATATAGGAATAGATGTTCTAACTCAATAGCAATCACGAACATTCACAGTAAAACAACAATCAGGATTATTTTTTCCATCATTAGGCTAGAAAATATTTAAAAATTTATAACCCAGTACTTCATGGTTGCAGAGAAACTCTAGTTTGGGTAGGAATAATCTGGCACAATATGTTTATAACCTTTGAATAAATAAACTAAATTCCAAGAGTTTTTCCTTATCCTTGTATATCTACACAAAAACAATGTTTAAAGCTATTGAGTATAACACAGTTATCAAGAATAAAAGACTGAAAACAATTTAACGGTATAGCTATATAGTGAAAAGTCAGCTACTGCAAAAACAATGAGGTAGGTTTATAGGGAAAGATGCCTGAAATATAAGGTTTAAAAAAATTATCATCACAATTTCACATGTATGTAATACTCATAGTAAATATGTGGATATGCACATTTATCTATATTTCATAGCTAATTGTTCTAATTGATCTCAGTATATTTTATTTTTGCAATTTTTGTTTATTCTATCTTTTTCTCTCAACAGGGTCTTACTAAGTTGCCCAGGCTTGCCTCAAACTTGTGACCATCCTGTCTCAGCCTCCATAGTAGTTGGTATTTCAAGCATACGCCACCATGTCCCGCACTATACCTGTTATATTTATAGCATTTTTAAAAGAACTTTTAAAAAAATACTTTAAGGGATCATTTTAGAGAAGAAAATGTTTTGTTAGAATCCGCTATCTGGGTTATCCCAAAATCTTTTTCCTTAGCATTGCTTTATATGTATATATCATAAATTAATTTTTAAAAATTGGTATCTCATGAGGTTACTAAGAGTCTACATCTTTTTGTACTTAAAGAGAAAGAGTAAGCATATTGGAAGTAAGAGGCTTCTGCTGGTGGACCACAATTAGACACAGCGGAAGACCGCACCTGTGAGAAATGATTGATAGCTAATGTCTCAATGATTATCAATAATTTCATAGCTAACAGAGAATTTCTGCACCTATCATCTCACTGAATGGGGGACATTGTAGTCTGTGCTCTTTAAGAGCAAGTTCTCATTTCATTAATTACTGCATCCCCAGGAACTAGCTCAAGCCACGTGCACAACAGTTGTTTTTTAAACTGAAATGAATTAGGGAGAGAAAGAGGCAGAAAGATCCCCATCATCCACATGTATTACCATAGACATGGGATATGGGAAGGAGGATTTTGAAAGTAAGGTTAAGCATGACGTCTTTTAATAGGATTTCAAATTGATCTCTTCCTGTCTCCCTCATCGTACTTTAAAATCTACATAAAGCCAGGGCTGGGGATGTAGCTCAGTGGTGCTGCACCTGCCTGGCAAGCTCAAGGTCCTGAGTTTGATCCCTGATACTGGAAAACAAGCAAATAAAATCAAGATAAAACACTTATCTGATCATACACATGCTGAAATATTACACTATATTCCTTAAATATATACAATTATTATCTCAAAACTTAAAAAAGAATCTAGACAGGCGACTACAGCACAGAACTGTGACAAGAACAAAATGGATAATAGGAAATGATGAAGACAAGTTTCATCTAGTCCCTGTTTTCCAGAGGCCAATTGTGACTCCCCAACTAGAAAAAGGTACTAACCATTTCATCTTTTGTCTTCTGATCACAGAGAACTGTTTGCTTTATTTTTTTTTGTTTGCTTAATTATTTTTACTCTTGATATTAATTAAAATTTTTTTCCTCATTGAGCTTATTGGTACATTTTAGGTGTACAGTACAGTTACATTCATCATTGGGATCTTATACCCGTACATGACGGATCTTGGTTCTCATTTTATCCCCATACCCGTGCCCTCCCCTTACCCCCTCCTCCCTTCCCTATTTACAAAAACTTTATGAGAAAACAAAAAAATGGAAAAAATATGAACAAATGGAAATAATGTTTGCTTTAATTTTAAAAAGCCACTCATGGTCTGATCTATTTTAATCTTTAGCTGAGTTATACCAAGAGGTTACTATTTGAAACTGTCATACTTTCAAAATATCTTAGCTGGTGACAAACATGGCTATAATGCCAATGGTCCAAAGTCTCTTCAAAACTGCCGAACTTGAAGTTTCAGGCTGGGTCTTGCAGTTACTTGAAATTCTCTTTGCTCTGAATTCTGCTCCCTTCAAATGAAATTCATGCTCACACATCAACAAAGACAGAGCCATCTGAAATTTCCTGGGACCAGGCAGGTTGAGGCAGGCTGCTGTCACACTGCCCTTGACAGGTTTGTGATAGTATCTTTTTTTGGTCGGTGAATTCCAAGTAATGTCAGTGCTGATGAATACAAAACAGCCACTGTGACAACAATACCACTACTGCCCAGAACACAGACTTTGTTGAACTCTAGCAGTTTTTCAAACAGGAAACGAGAAGACTACGGGGTATGTGCGTGGGGGGTGGTTGCAAAATTAATTCTGTGGGTCACAATAACATTTAAAAATAAAATCAAGTGGGAGAAAATGAAAAATACCAGACTTTATAATTCAGAGAAAAGTTTCATTTTATGAAACTTAAAATTTTAATCACAGATGTGCAAGTGTGTTTATGTGTTATATGTTCTGTTTTAGACTTTTTTTTTTTTTTTTTTTTTTGTCACCAAAATTTAACCTTTTTTTTTTTTTTTTTTTTTTTTTTTTTTTTTTGGTACCAGAGATTGAACTCGGGACCTTGCACTTGTGAAGCAGGCAGCAGAACCACTGAGCTAAATCCCGGCCCTGTTTTAGATTTTTTATAAAATCAAATGCCTTTCTTACAGTCACAGGCAAAAGAGTTTGAAAGTTACTGGCTGACAGCCAAAGTTGGCAAATTCTAGTCCACAATTGGAATCAACTCATTGCCTATTGTCTATATGGCCTGCAAATGAAAAAAGGCCTTTACATCTTTAAATGTTTGAATAAAGCTCAACAGAAGAGTATCTCATGACATAAAAGTTACGTGATATTTAAATATCAATGTCTACAAAATGCTACTGAAATAAAGCCACACCCTTTTGCTTATGTTTGCAGGTGGCTTCGTTGGCAGAGTTGAGTATAGGAACTAAAAACAGACATTTTATGGCCCCAAAAGCCTGAAATACTGTGTTTATGAAAAAATTTTACCAACCCCAGATCTAGAGTACTCATTCTTATGATGTGTTTTTCCCAAACTGTTATATCTATTTAAATTGGTTTATGAATGAATAAGGAAATGATTTGGCAGAAGACTGGACTATGGCATACAATTGGGATGACATGGACCCTACATCTCCTGGGATCCACCATTCCATACCTCTGGCATCTGTGTCCTCTATGGCCTGCCCCCAGAACTCTCTGCAAACCCTGCCCCTGGTTTCCCGGAGTAGCTTTGCCAGGCTGTGCAGGAGCTGAAGTGCCCAGGAGTTTTAAGCTATTGCAGGCAGGTACTCTGTGAAGACTCAGGCCTGCAGGTTCGTTTTCTTGCCTCAAGTCATGAAGACAAAATGCTGAAGTGTAACTTTCACTCCAGAGACCCCTTGTGGGTTCAGCCTGAAGTTTCCTCCCTCTAGACTCCGCTGAATCAATGTTTCCTTGCTTTCTCTCCCTTTTGAGTCTCAGCCTCATTTCCATTTGGGTTTCCCAGAGCACTTTCTTAGCAATTTAGACTGCAGAGAAACCTTGGTCTAGGTTTCTGTTCTTGGAACCAAGACTAAGAGACGGGAAGTGGAGGGAGAAATTTGTAAAAGGCAACTGTTTTTGACAAAATTCTGGTTTGGTGGGCACTGCCTACCATGTCTTGCTGAATACAGACTCTGCATGTTGTCACTGTTCAGAAAGAGGAAAGGCAGCTAATTTAAGATGAAGTTACAATGAATTATAATTTCAAAGTGCTCTGGGATAAGTCAAGAGAATTGACTACGCAAGTAATAATCAACCTGGGATTCTTTTGCCTTCATTTCAGAGTCAGACTAGCACATTTTTAAAGTTTCCTCTAACTTTCAGTCTCCTTGTGAAGTGGGTCTTTTAAACTATTGTCTGGATGCTGATTAATCCTGACTGAGCCATCTAACCTGCAAGTCTTACAGGGCTCCACAATTTAGAATGGAACACATCACTCTTGCAGCAAAGGTGCTGGTCATTCTGGAACCCAGTCCTCCCCAACTGCAAGTGCAGACACTGGGGGGCCAATGAGCAGCACTCAGAGACTTTGCTTTCTTAATGTAGAGCCAGTAGGTGTTTTAGGCTGTAAGACTCTCTGAGGTCTCTCCCACTCTCAATCCTAGCCAGAACCCTGCTGATTTGGGCTTTCTGTTTGGCACCCAACCAGACCAAAGTCAGTTGTTGTTTTCTGTCCATAGCTGGCATTACCACATTGGTCCTATCAGGATATATCAAAGTGACTTCTTGTGAATTTGAGCATCATGTGCTTCTCAAGGGAACCAGCAAAAGTCTAGGTAAACATGCAAAGAGACAGAAAAACCTAAAAAGGAAGTGAGAGAGGTGAGGGGGTGGTGAGAAGGTAAAGCAACTAGAAGATGCTACCACTTCATTTTTAATCTTGCTTGTTATAAAAAGCCTTAGTCATGAAGGAGGACAGAGAAACCCTTCTACATTGATGGTGGAATGTAAACTAGTACAGCCGTATGAAAATCAGTGCAGAGATTTTTTCAAAGAATTAAAAAGAGAAATGCCATTTGACACAACTCTTCCCCTTCTAGGAATGTTCCCAAACATCACATTGTTAAAGACACCATATTAGATCATTACCTGCCTAACGATGTTTACAGAAGCACAGTTCATACTAGCTAAATCCTAGAAACAGCCCATATGTCTATCAACAGACAGATGGACTTTTAAAATGTGGTATCTATAAACAATGGAATACTACTCAGCTATAAAGAAGGATAGACTCAAGACATATGCAGGAAAATGGATATACCTGGAAAACATAATGTTGAGTGAAATAATTCAGACATCCAAGCTTAAATACCATATGGCGTTTCTGATTTGAGTAATGTAAAGTATAAATAAAGTGTAAAACAAGGTTGATAAAAGGAAACAGGGAAATAGCTCTTTTGCAAACAAGTAAGGTGTCCAAGAGACTGAGGCTGAAGGGACAGGGGAGGGGAAAGGGACACAAAAAGATTGAAGATGTCATGTACATGTACACATACAATGAATATAAATATCATATGTTGTAAACATGAAGCAAAAATAATGATAATAAAAATAATGAAAATGGGGAAGGGGATCTAAAGGTGGAGGGAGGGAGATGGGTGGGGAGGAGAAGGAGAATAAAAAAGAATCAAGATATGCAATGTACATGTATCTATTGCCTGAGATCAATGTAAACTTCATGTACTACAAACATGTTCTAATAAAATAAAATTAAAATGAAAAGAAAGATAGAAAGTCTTTCTCAACCAGGACCTCCTTCCTCAACCAGGTGAAGTATTCCCAGAGATTCTGGGTATATGTTGCCCAAGGCCCACAAGTTCTTTATACAAAATTATTTTTAATTTTATGCATTTATTGGAATATCCATCTCAGTGATTAAATATTAAAAATTCCATTATCCTGATTCTAGATTGTGATCACAGTCAACTTAATGCTAGATCTCAATTATATCACCCTCATTTTCATTTGTATTTATACTCTTTGAGCATCTAGTAATAAAAAGAACATTTATTTAAAAAAATTTTCACAACAAATTAGCTTTATTATGTACTTTTAAGTTTATATAAATAATCATGATTGTTTAAAATGTTTTAAATGAGCCATGAAAGGCTGAGGAAAAGATAAAAATCACTCAAAATCCTATTTTGACCATCTTTCTCTGGTTTTTAACTTTATGAGTCAAAAAGCAAATCTGATGGCCACAAAGTTGGCAAGACTCAATGTCAAAATGATACTATCAGCCTTAGGTTGAATTCTTTTCCAGTTATTATGACAAAACTTCTTTTTGCCTATGATAATTTGCAACTGAGTGGCATTCTTACACACAGTGACTTAATTTTTTTAAATTAATAAATTGAGAATTCAAGGTGACATTCTGAAAATTAACATAAATACAAATGAGTAATGCACCGGTTAAATTAATGAGAGATAATGAGAAAAGATCAGAAACAGGCTTAATATGAAGGTGATGCATTTGGGTTGTGTGAAAGCCACAGGACATAGGGCTGGGAGTAGATTGAACATTTCAGCTTGAAATAAAATAGAAACAATGATATGAAAACCTCAATTATGGTGGTTTTTTAAAAATGATATGAATGACTTCTTTTCAGCTTTTACCATTTCCTTTCCAAATACTGTGAATTCTACACTGAAATTATTCATTTTTCAATATTTGCAAAAAACAGAGAAGATTAAGGTATTATTTTTTGTTCCCCAATACATTTAATGCTTTTAAAAGCCCATCAAATATTAACCCTAATTTTAGGAAAACAAATGAAACAGAGTTTTCAGGTGCCATGATCATTAAAATGGTCCATAGTTTTGGTTAAACATAGTCTAATTACCCTGAAATACATAGACTTGTTTTGCACATGTTTTTAGCTTTAACTTCATCAGAGATGTCATGCTAGCACATCATCTATTAATACAGATTTTTATTATATTACATAGATGTTTAGAGTATTTAATTTGTAAATTGTCTTTGGATTTATATTTTTGTCAATACTAAAGGCACAGAGAATACACTTATTTCTGATTGTATCTACTCAGGTAAAATTTAGGACCAAACCCTTAGGACAACAGTGAATATTTAAAGAACTATTTCCCTTTACGGATCTATATATTAGTCAAACTTGATAACTCCTAATATAAGGCTAAGAAATGCTTCTTGATCCTTTCTAGACTTTTAAGCTACCTATGTATGTATTTTTTTTCTTTTTATATCAATGGTAGCATCCTGCTTACACAGTGTGTGACTTGAAGTTTTTCTTAATAATGTGTTGGAGAACTCCATCTTTTTAATGGTTCTAGAGTATTCTGACACGAGAATGCTTAGCCAGTCTCCAATACTGGATATTTCTGTTGTTTTCAGATTCTGTGCTCTCATGAGGTGTATTACAATGACTGTCTTTATTCTTTTTGCAAACATGTAATGGTAATTTCATAGAGTAAAATAACTGAAACAAAGAGAATATAATATATCTTTAGGTTTTGATAGATACTGTCCAACTGCTTTCCAAAAGACCTGCATCATTTTCCTAACCCATCCAGGTCATAGAAGTTTACCACGTCTCATAAACATAGAATACTGTACTGTGGAACTTTTAAATCTTTGGAAAATTTTTGGTCAAGAAGTAAGAATTGTGTCAAGGGCTGAAGATTTAGCTCAGTGGTGCCACTGTCTGCCTTGCCGGCATAAGGTCCTGAGTTCAATTTCCAGTACAAAAAAAAAAGAAAAAAGAATTGTGTCTAAATTGAGTAAATGCTATTGTTCTGCATTTTAAATATATATAGATATTGCTATGTTTGCTGAAACATAAAATCATTTCAAAGTTACATTCATTTGATCTATTTATAATTATGTATTTTGCAGTCAACCACTGTTACACAGAGGTTTATGATTTTATTTCTTTCAAAACAGTGACTCTCACATTTAGAAATATTTTGAAGCTTGAAATTACTGCCAAAGATGTCTACCTAATCTGGTAGCACCCAGAGCAAACAGCAGAGCAGAGTCTGGGATGGGAAGCCGGGCAGCTGCTCTTGACTTCTGTCTGTACTGACACAAATACAATCCCAACTGTCCCAAATTCAAAGAGGTTCCAAGGAAAGACCTCTCTGAGAGAAGTTTTTTTTTTTTCTTAAATAAGGAATAAAGATATTTTTTCTCTTTTTATTTCTAAATTCCAGAGTCCTAATTTCCATTTCTGTGGAATCAGTACGAATGGATAATACTGACACAAAATGTAGTCCAGTCCACTTTCCCAGGTGACACAAGCAGCATGCTCTGCTGTGCCACTGTCCTTGAAGTTCTTTGCAACAGGCTACGTATTCAATCCAGCACGAGTCCCTTAGTGCCTGCCAAGATGGCACACGAATGAATGAGTGGTGAGAACACTTGCACGCACGGCAAACTTGTGCAGAAGGACATGGTTTCTATTCCCTTTCTCCTTCTTACTCTGAATTAGGCTTTAGCCTTTAGGGAAATCCTTTCGAAACTACTGGTATATTTGAATTTGATGTAGACCTTTAAGAAAATTGGTGACAAAATTTAAAAAAAATTCTTTCTGAACATACAACTAACTGCCTTTAAAATGAGGCTTCCTATTATCAATTGTACTAGTTGCCTTCATCCAGTGAAGAGAGCTATGATTATCATTTGATTACTAAGTGAATCAATCATGTCAAGTACCACCGTTACTGATGAACTTGAAAATGTCACAATTTAGGGGACAAAAAAAAATCCAACAATGACCAATAAAAGAAGTCTCTCTGAAGTGATTTTGTTTTTAAATCTCTCTTGCTGTGATCACAAACCCAGTCAATTTGATTGGATGAGGGAATGCCCAGGGGAGCAGTAAGGCACACTTATGGGTGCCTGGGTGGGTGATGGAGGTGTGAGCTTGGGTACCACAATGGTTCCTTGCCCTTCATCTCTTGTACTCTTCTCCTGCTCATCATCCTGGCTGACATGAACTAAGCATTTTTTCTCTGCTATGCCTTGCTGCTGTGATGTTTCTGCCTTGGAGCCTGCCAACCACAGGTGAGCCTAATTAAACCTCTCCTCCTCTAAGTTGTGGGTATTGGGTATTGTGCCTCAGTGATAGGAAAGTTCACTAATTCAGTTATTATGCAGGTTCTTTAAGTTTTTAAATGGAGCATCATTAAAATACAACAAAATCTATACTTTTAAGTGTACAATTTAGTGGCTTTTAATATATTCACAAAATTGTGCAACCATCACCACTTCTATTTACTGAATGTTTTCACTACTTCAAAAAGAAACTCCCTACTCCTGGTTCCTTGATGACCACTAATGTACCTTCATTTCCTTCTACTTACCTCTAATTCATTATACCTTCAGCCTTGGGGATGTGGTGGCCATTGGTGGCCCTTGAGAATATTTTGTTTCTATGATGCTATTCTCTCTCTGTCACCCTCAGCAAATGCTACTGACTGAGAATAGGAACCTCAAGGAAGTTTCAGTATGACAATTGATCTTTGTCATAAAAAGAAAGGTTGTGTGAGATGGCTGGGGTAGGATTCACTGAAGTGTGTTGATTATGGTCTTTGCTGAAGTAGAATATTGATTGTCAGAGATGGCTGACGATGACATTCTTTTGAAGAGAAAACAGCAAGGCAATTACTAGAACTAAAGGTATCCGCCAACACAGAGTTTAAAGAAAGAGGTTTCTTAAATTCATTAACAAAATACAAAACTCTTAGCTTGCTGACAGTTTGCCGACAATTCACATTTAGTTTGAAAATGTGGCAAGATGTTCAGGAGAGATATGCCTAGGAAGGTATGAGGAAGAAAAGCAGTCCAACAACCACGTCTTGGCCCGGCACTAACAGCTAGGATTGTCATCCTTTGAACATAACAGTTTCACAAAATAATAACATAAGGCCACTCTGTGACCCTCATAAATCAAGACCACTGTCCCATCAAGTCTGATCATGGACCAAAATATGAACATTGTTCAAATCACAAAAATGTTCAAACATTCCGTTATCCTGGCCAATAGGAGTGAATACTACTTGCTTACCAATCTCAGCATTAGCTTACCTTCATTTCCCTCCCTTTGAGATAAGATTTAAGATGAAAACTCATAGAATTACCTTAGCCTCCTGATAGCATCTGATTCAGAGCAAAGCTCAGCTTTGTAGGACCCTCCTCAAAATCATGGCATACCACCTCAAATCCTGTGATAGGTTTTTTTTCTAACATTTCTTGCTGATTTTTCTCAGTTCTTCTTCACTGCAGTGAGTAAAAGACCTAACTTGATCATCCACAGATGTGTTCCTGGTAATCTTCGGCTGTAAGACATTGACAGAGGAATAGGTTGTCATTCTGTAAAGGCAGGATACGTTCTGTGAGTTATTCCACATTAGCACTCCTGTTTCTTTGCCCTGAGTGACTCCATTTGCCTATGCGAACAGATAAGCACCAGGTGTTGGGCACACCCAACTTATCAGAAAGATCAAGCTCTAGCTGCACAACACAAGCACAAGGCACAAACTGATACATTAATTGTGATAACAAAAATTACCCACTGTAAACTGATCAAATTAAACCAGGACCACATGACTTATCAAAGCCACATCAGGGAAAACTAGGCTCACGGACTTATTGAAAACACCAGACCAGCAAATTCTGTCACGCCCTCACCTGAATCATATAAAAGGAGGGATGCCCAGCAATAGGGACAGACAGACAGACAGACAGACAGACACACACACACACACACACACTACCTGGTGAACACATCATGAGATCAATTCATGAGCAGCTTAGGCTCGAACTCCCTGCCCGATGTGGCACACTCAAATTATCTGCTGTCCAGACTTGGGTTTTGAACATGTCCTGTGCTTCCAGCAAGCTGCACACCTCAGACAAGTTCTGTCACCCAAGCTCTGCCCAGTATGTAACCCCATCTGGCCACCTGTAATGACTTTTCACTTCTCTGTGGGCTTTCTGCCTTTGAAACTCTGCAGTTGCTCCTATTCGTTTCTTAGCTGTTCTGTAACCTATATATTATTGTGTGATGTGTGATTTGAGTGTTATAGATGTAAGTAATTAAAATCAGAATAAAATAACCTATGATTGCCCAGCTCATGGCTATCAGGTGAAATCTAGAGCACTCAGCCAACCAATGCTGATGAAATTGATGTACCTTGTGAATTTATTGTTATTAAATCAATTTTGACCTTGTAGGAAGACAAAAATATATCATTTTAGTGGCATAACTTTCTCACCAAGGAAAGAAGACCAAAGAAAGGCTCCTGTCTGAAATTATTTCTCCTACGTACCTGCCACAGGTAGAACTTGAAATTTCATTATGAGAATGTAATTCCTTTAGGTCAACACTTTGTCACTGGCTAATGCTCTGAGAGAAGAAATTCTCCTTTAAACATTTTTAATCATATGACTTTAAGTAAATCACTTTCATATTTCATTTATTGTTTACATTTCCTCACATTTTATCACTTCTGAAATTAAGACACACCCTATGATTTGTGGTATTTGAAATTCTTCGAAACATGGTGATATTTCTGAACTTCAATTTCCTCTATTGTGAATCCTAGTAGTACATTAAATATGATTTCCCAAACCTTTCTTCCCACAATTTTTTGCTTATCTATGTGCTACTATGATATTCATATATTTGTTCTTTATAAAACTCATTTTTAAAATTTAGAATTTGTCTTATATTTTCTTATAATATCCATAAAATTTGAGGCAAAATATGCTTAGTTATAGATTTCCCTTATATGTAAAGTACATTTAGTGTATTCAAGTACATGGAAAACTATAAACATTTATAAAATACTTGGGAATGTTCCACCTAGAGTCATCTCACTTTCCCCCAGGGGTAGCTGTGCTGTACTTGGGACCAGCTACTCTCTAGGTGTCTTTGCTCCTGTTTGCTCTGTCCATCTCTGAGAGTTAAAAATCTCAGGTTCAAAACTTACTTGGACAAACAGAAGTATATGCAATGGTACACATTTTTTCATACCAAAATACATTGCCTTAACTATTCATATGGCTTTTAAATAAGGATAATTGTGTTGAAGTTACCAGAGCTTGAAGTTTAATTAGCTTTATGCTGGCAAAAAATATAGATCTCTCAATACATGGAAAAATGCATGAGGGATTCCAGTTAGGATCTTTCAAAAATATTTAAGAAAAATTTTTATTAGGGAAAAAAGGACAATGATTTGTTCTGGATAGTCTGGGATTGTCTCTTAGGGGAGAAAAGATTTTAGAAATGATACATCTTCTTCCCTTATCACCACTAGCTGGAGATCTCTTACCCCTTTATACTCAAAGCATGATGGTGAGCGTTGGCAAAGCCTGGGAACTTGTTAGAAATGCAGACTCTCAGGTCCCTATGGCAGCCTTGCTGAGTTGGAATCTCCTTGTTTCCAGCCCTAGTGAGTTTTATGCCTTTTTTTTTTTGAGACAGGGTGTCACTATGTAGTCCAGGCTGGCCTCAAACTTGTAGTGATCCTCCTGCCTCGATCTCCTGAGTCCTGGGACTACAAACGTGAACCACCCTGCCTGGCTCAAGTTTATATATATTAAAGTTTGAAAAGCTCTTCTCTAAACCATGGAAACTTGTATTGGCCATACCATACCTAAAAATAGTCCTTCACAGACATATCCCAGGGAGACCAGAGGTTCCTGATTTCGAAAAGATTAGACACTCACATGATTCCCCTCCACCACCTTTGAGGGATACCACATTACACAGCAGACTTAGGAAATGAAAGTCTATTGGGGGAAAAATACAGTTTACAGAAAATCAAAACCCCAAACCATAACTGTTGTCTAGAGCTGGAGGGACTGAGGCTAAGAAGAATAAGATTAAAATATGTAGCCCTAGTTTTCTCCTCCTTACTATCTCTTGTACCTTCATTTGCTGGCCCAGAAACACACCTGTCCTACACTATAAAACTGCAGGTCTGCTAGTAACACCTGAAACGCAAAATATAAATGTGTAAGTGATTTTGTTAAATGGAAAATAAAATACCCATTTTACATTTCTATGAAGTAACATTTTCCCTGCAAAGCACAGCCCAAAGGACTCCCCTATCAATCTCAGGACCTCTGTTCCTTTCCTCCTTCCTTCATTTAGTGAATATTCAACATTTATTGAATGAATGAAATCACTTTCTTTTCTGGGCAGAAAGCCCCCTTTCCTTCTCAGCCTTTGTGGAAACTGGATTCTTGCCAAGGATCATTTGATACCATGCTTTTTTTGTCATGCTAATAAATGAATACAAGCAAAATCATTCTTAAAAGTTTCTCATGACTAAGCAAAAATTTGTTATTAAGACTGTCAAATGAAACGAGCCTATCAGAACACGAACAAATCGGCATAAAAGCCCGTGGCTGCTCCTTACTATCGACATTATTTTTTACCTGAACTGTACTGAAATACTGAGATATTAAGCTGTTTGGTCTTTAGTTTATTCACTTCTTATTCCCAGGTTTCCAGGCTCCAGTGATGCCACCATTTCATTTCTGTGTCATATTTCATCAGCATATTCAAAATATTTTCTTAGCTTTTCAGTGTTTGCTGTCAGGGGGTGATAGAATGTTATTATTAGAACATTATCTCATGTAATTACACTTAATGAAGGACTTTGCCAAATTCATATAAAAAAGTAACATCATTTATTTGAGTTTTAAGGTCTCACAACATGTACATTCTGACAAGCATATTTTAAACCCTAAATATTAATGTGTTTTACTTTTCTTCAAATACTTTCCAGCAAGGAAGAAGAATTGAAAAGAACAGCTCTTCTATGTTTTTTCCTATTCTGGGCCAGATGTGCTAAGCAATAAAGGCATATAAATAATTAGAGCAAAATACATTACAGATGGGCCTACTGTGTGTCTGGTATTTTTTTGGACTCCAAGTGTCTAATTGAAATGTACAGTACCATCATTTGGAGTCTTTAAATATATACACTAATGCCCAGAACCCATTCCCAGAGATACTTGAATCAACTGGTTGATGTGGGCCTGGGGTCATCAGGTTTTCGTTTTTTTAAAGTTCCCTAGGTGATCTGTCTAGGCTGAAGTTATAAACTACTTCTTTGAAACACATACATTTATAGTATTGCATTAAAATCCTTTATATGCAATTCAGAGGGGTAAATTTACTAAGTCCTCAGTGCAATACTAGACAGGACATTTTCCTTCTATTTCTTGAGAACATAGGCCTTGCATTTCCAGTACCTGTTATGATGCACTAATGATGACAATTGGGAAGCTTCTTGAAGACACGTCATACTGCCTGCTCATCTCAAAAATGCACTGTTTGTTAAATAGAAAAAAGCTCCTAAAGGTGGAGGGAAAGTGGGAAGGGTAGGGGAAAGGTAATAAGGCAAAGAAAAAAAATAGGAGCAAGTGAAAAAATGGAAATAAAATGTTTGTAAATGGGGAGGGGAGGAGGGGTGAAGGGAGGGCAGGGACAAGGGGGGAAAATGAGAACCAAGACCTGTCATGTAAAGGTACAAGATCCCAATGATGAATGTAACTGTACTGTACACCTAAAATGTACCAATAAACTCAATGAGGGGGAAAAAAGATAAAAGCTCCAAAAAATGAAGTTCTGATGTAGTGCCATGGTACTATATTATTTCCTTGAAACAAGAGACTTAGAAATCCCGGTTACAGTGAGGCACTCACCACCCATTTCCTCAGCAGCAAATGACCAGCATAAGCCCTTTACCACAGTCTGGTCAGAGCCTTGAGTCCACTTTCTTGGACCCTCCCCTGCTTTGTAGAGGGATCCTCAGTGCCAGGGTCAACGAGGCAAGGGGAGCAGGTGGCAGACACCATCAGCAGGGGAATCAGATACGATGTCATTTCCATAGTCTCAGGGTGCCAGGGACTGAATTCTACTATTGGAATAACTCTCCTTTATTTTCTTACTTTCAAACAATTGTCCTTGCAAAAAAAGTCTGAAGTCTTTGATACGATGACTACAGAGGAACTGAGCTGTCAGGCACTGAACAAGTTTTATGACAGAAGGAAAGATATTATTCATGTGTCTGTATTTAAATGTTGCACTCTATGAAAGAGTTCCTTTGAACAATCTCTGATGCTGGAGTGTATGCCGCATACCTTGATAACTTGGTATATACCATTATGGGATGTATTGCTTTGTCTTTGGGGGCCTGGGGGTACAGCTTAATGGTAGAGTACTTCTCTAGTATAGTTAAGGCCTTAGGTTTGATCCCCATTATAAAAAAATCTATACTGGGATAAAAATAGTAAACATTGTGTTTTTACCATAGTGTTACCCACTAAAGCCTAATCTTTTATTTCTAGATTTGGATATGCTGGAGATCAAGTTCCTTTCTAAAGCCTGCAACACTAAAATAAGAGATGTTCTAGCACAGCCTCTTCCACAGATGTTAGACTTTTGTTCCAGTATCATTATGATAAAGAAGTCTCCACTGTCTGACATTTTTCTATGTACCTGCGTGCAAGGCTCTATGCAGGAGATTCTGAAAGGATCCATCTGCTAGAGCACCAACCATAGTGATTGTAATTAGAGTTCCTAGGGGTCTCACTTGGGAAGATTCTAGCTCAAATGGAAACATCCACTCTTCCTGAGAGGGACATGCAAACCCCAAACCCTGAGGAATACACACAACAGCAGAAGGGATTTCCTCAGAATTCTGGGGGTCCACACTACACACAGATCTGTTCTGTAACAGCACTTGGAAATGAAGACCTGGCACAAAAACAGTTCACTTTAGTGTAATGGCATATATATATA
>NW_022900941.1:29839257-29862184 GCF_012274545.1 Fukomys damarensis | reverse complement strand
GTATATGAAGTATTGCACAAAGTATTGACTCCTTTCTCATTTTGTCTACCTCTCCTTAATGCTCTTCCCCAAACCTTTACTTTGTAATTTGGATCATATTTTGAAAATGTATCTGATTTCTAGAATGAGGAGCTAGGGTACAAATATGTATCAGTATTATTTTACTATCTATTTTACACATATAGCTCCAAATATTTCCTGTTAGTTCCTGTTATCATAGGTCACCTAATTGTACCTATAAAACAAATTGCCTCTTTATCAACTTACCTTGCACACTATTTCTTTGCTCCTTCCTCTTGTGAGTTTTCAACAGTTTTTTCATACTTTACCAGCATCCCCAGAATTTTCAACCATTCATTTATCAAATTAACTTCCCCTATTAATATTTAATGGCTAAAGAATAATTGTAATGAAGAAAAGTACATGAGGTGCCAACTATACTGCCTTCATTTTCCTGAAACAGAATTTTCTTGGGATTTTGCTTCTGACAAATCAACTACATTATCCATAGTTTGATATTTTTTCCCCTTTCAGGTTCCTCAATTTCTCAGTTTCTGTACTGAGAAAAAACCACTGCAATCACCTAGGGAAATATGTTTGAGGATTACAGTTGGACACCAGAGGGGATGCAATAGTTTGCTAGGCTTGTGGTGACAAAGTACCACGAATTAGCTGGCTTACACAACGCAAGTTTATTCTTTCAGTCTTCTGAGGCTACAAGTCCAAGAGCAGGATGTCAGCCAGGTTGGTTCCTTCTAAGCGCTATGAAAAAAAAAAAAATGAATTCTACTCCCCTCCCCTAGTTTCTGGTGAACTTTCACATTCTTTGGGTTATAGAAGCATTACCTTGATATCTGCCTTATCTTTGCATGGTGTTTACTTCATATGTGTTTGTATACAAATTTCTTTCTTTGAGGACATCTGCCATATAGTATTAGAGCTTACCCTGTAACTTCATTTTAATTTACCTCTATTAAGAACCTATCACCTAGGAAAACGGATACATATTGAAGATATTCTCCTAAGTGAAATAAATAAGTCACACATGTGTAAATACCGAATAGTTTCTCTGGTGTGAATAATCTGCAATAATACATACAATCCTAATAAGATTACTGACATTTTGAAAAGGGAAGAAAGAAGCTAAGGGTGTAGCGAAGGTGGGATGAGTAGGGGAAGGGTAATAAGGGAAAAGAAAAAAATGTGAGATAATGAAAAGACGGAAATAAAGTGTTTGTAGATGGGGAGGGGGGGTGAAGGGAGGCAGGGACAAGGGGAAAAAATGAGAACCAAGACTTGTCATGTGGAGGTACAAGATCCCAACAATGAATGTAACTGTACTGCATCCCTAAAATGTACCAATAAACTCAATTAAAGCTAAAAAAAAAAATAACCTATCATCTGAGGTACTGGGATTTAGGATTTCAAATTTTGGGGAAATGAATTTCACTCTGTAATAGAGGCTGACATTTTTGTGTTGTGTCTATACTGGACTGAGCTCCATCATGCTTCCTTAACAGCTGGCTTGACTACCAGTCCGCAGTTCCTCCCAGTTTCTTTCTGCCTTCTGACATGACACTAGTCTCCTTTGATATCCTCACCCTTCAAAGGAGACAGCCGTTCTTACAGAGACGTTTTTATAGTGCTTTAGTTTCAGAGACCGTGCCCATCATCCCTACGGGAAAACCAAGTCTCTCTCTCACTCGCACATCTCCCTTCCCATCCCTTCTCATCCTTCCCCATTCCCCACTCCCTACCCTAGTCCCAAACTGTCCCTCCCTCTGATATTTTCTTCCTTCCCTCCTCAAAAATCTTTCTGGCCTAAGCCACTACCTGCTGCTCTGCAGAAAAAGCAGCAGCTTATCTAGTTCTCTTTCTCAAGCGGCCCCAATGCTGAGCCTCCCTGCTGTGGACTCTTTTTTGCTCCAGGCTGCAGGCTTATCTTTGAGCAGAGAGGTCAATGGGACAAACTGAAAATGCCACACCTGGAAGAAAATGTGTTGAAATGAGTCAGAAAATAAATGGAAGAGTCATTACAGCAATCCAGAAAACTTGCTTGAGGTTTCGGTTCATCTCTGCCCTGGAGGTTTCTTGTTGGCTTCCTGGCTGCAGAGAATACCCCTTCACCATTTCTCAGACTACGCGAACAAAGCTGCAAAGGTGTTCTGTTTTAATTTGTATTTTTCACCTCCAGTAATTTGCCCAAGACTAAATCATTTATAATCACTGTGTTTTCCTGATGCTGTGATATAAAATGAAATAAAAGGTAATTTTGCTGCAGGAAATCTTTTGTAAGCTACCTAAATGTGGATAGAGAGACTAGTGAAATTCACCAAAAGTTATCTATCTCCCAATGCACCTGGGTGCAACATTTTCCAAAAGGGTTGTTTAAAAAAGGAAACCAAAGAGACTAAGAAGAGATCACAGTAAAAAAAATCATATTTTATTTGAAAAGATTCTGGCAAAGGACATGACGTAAGGGTATAGTAGGAAGGACATCTCTAGGGGTCAAAACACCTCTTACCAACTTGTGGCTTAGCCTCTGAGAACCACAATGATTGTGTTTTTCAATTTGTCAAGCAGGGATAAGAATTCCTCCCCAAAGAAGGATACTAAATGAGAAATATGTAACACCCGAATCTTTGGGGGAGAGTTTAGATCCAACCCATAGCAATACCCAACTCTGGACACATACTCACACATAGCCATCAGTGCTGATGGATGCCTTCAGAGCAATGGCAGCAGCAGGAGTGAGGCCACGAGTTCTATATGCTTAGACATTTCCCCCTTCTCTCAAGGGTTCTTAGGGAGCCTCTTTGCTCTTTAGCACTGGTTTTTCTACCTTCCATGACATCTTCGAGAGGCTTCCCCTTAAACAACCAGGGAAAGAGCTATAAAGATTGTCAGAAATGAAAATACAAGTGTTCCTTCTACTGTGTGCTCAAATGTCTTCTCAAAGAGAAACTAAGTAAGGGATATTTCCTAGGCAGAACCTGGCTTAACATCTTTCTTTTAAAATATATTTTTAACAGCCTATAAGAAAAGGTAGTTTCATACGAAAGGAAACTTTATCCAACTCAAGACCATTTCTTCACAGTTTCATTCTTGTCAACTTCTTTAGTGTGCCCAAATTGAAATCTATTAGTCAATCACCCTAGCGACACTGAGAGTAAACCAGAAACAAGCACAGTACATTAATTAATCAGATGATATTCTCTTGTGGGTCTCAAGCCCGACACAAAGTAAGAATTTTGCTGTATGTGTTTTAGCCAGGTTTCTCACTTTCCAAGGGAAAATATCTCTATGTTTTAATCTCAGAATTGCAGAAAGGGACAAAGAGCAATAACAACAATGTAAATGATGAATTGCAGCTGTTTCTTCCTCATATCATGCAATTGCACAAGGGGAAGTGGAGGAAACAGTTCCATCTATCAGGAAGGTTCAGACGAAGCCAGCATCCCATTGTCTGTGTAACCCATGTCTTCTCTGGTGCTGTCTCTCCAGGGAAGGAAGCAATGGCAGGCAATTGCCACCTGGTTCATATGCTAATTTCTCTCCTTCCATGCCCTCACCCTCAGCCCCAAGCCTCCCAAACAGAAAGGAGAGCACTGGGAGTGCCACGGGTACAGAGAACAGGTGATCAGAGCCATTTCTATTGGATTTTCCATGGCTGTCCATCACACAGGAGCGGGTAGAAGATCCCTCTGTCCCCCAAGACTCTTCAGGGCCAATTTACCACAAGAAGTGTCATGTGGTAGCCGGTTGGCTGCATGATTGCCTAATAAATACAATCTTCTTTCCTCTTTCTCCTCCAATCACAAAGGCCAAGCCACCCCGTGAGCTTAGCAGATGATTTTCAGCTCCAGACTGGTAAGTGCAGTCACAGCGAGAGGCAAGGCAGTCTGGGCTGCTCTCCTATCCTATCTGCTTCCCCAGGTGACTTCCAGCCCGTTTCTTCCTGGCATCATCACCTCCTGCCTCTTTCTCTGAGAACTGAGTCAGCCATAAAGGGGTGTTTTCAGAAGGTCCAGGAGCCTTCATGGATCAAACTGGCTCAGTGAGTGCTGAGCCAGGATGTGATGACGCTGAGAACCCCACATACACGGTGGAGGTGTGCAAGGCGGCACGTGGCCAAGGCTGCCTGCTGCTCTCACTGGCTCACTCCCTGGGCCGAACAACATAGGCCCTGCAGGGGACAGTTTTCACTGCATTTCAAAACTCTTATATCATTTCATTCAGAAACTGTTTTAAACAATGAGAACAGCCTGTGGTCAGACAAGCATGCCCGCATGCTGGCCTGAAAAGCCTGCTGCTTTAACAGAAGGACAAAGACTGTGGTCTGCCACAGACACAGATATTTTTCCTGAACACTCTTCTATGCCTTCACCCCATTCACCACGTCCTTCCATTAGAAGCCTCTACCATCTGCAGGCCCAGCGATGTCTTTGGGCCTGTGGCTTCAGCCAGCTGGCTCACAGAAGAGATGAAACAAGACTGCTACTAGGGCATAATGAGCTGGTGGTTATCACTCTGTGATTAGGCTGTTACTAGAAAATTCCCTGTCCCCAGACAGACTTCTGTGCCCTAGGTTCTTAGGCTGGAAAGGTGGCTACGAAGGTAGAGCTCCAAAATCCTGCCTTTGAGGTACAGCAAATATGGGAACTTTATAAGAGTGTACAGAAAGAGATTACAGGAAGAAATTTTTTATTATCTAAAAAAAAAATGTTTTTCTCCTTAAAAGAAAGGTAGTGAGGAAGAAATCCCCAAAGAGTAGACAAATCCTAAGGTTGAAATGCAGTCTGTGATACTGTGATAGGATTTGCCGATGGGAGTGTGACAGCGTGGGCCATAGAGTCAGCCATCAAAGTTTAACCTTTCTGTGTCACGGTCCCCTCATCTGTGAGGGTCAGGAAGCACAAGTTCCTGTCCTGCAGGCTCATTGTGAGGACTGAATGAGACCACGGGAAGCTCATAGCGCAGTCCCTGGTAGATGTTAAGTGTTCAGTAAACACAGCTAGGAATCTTTTCATTTTTTTCCCCCCATAGGAGTAAAATTGGAGGAAAAAGCAAATTCTAAGAGATAGGGTGAGAAAAGGGGACAAAAAGATAGGACTGGTAGGTGAATTAGCTCAGTAGCACTGCGCCTGCCTCTCAAGCACAAGGTCCTGGGTTTGATCCCCAGTACCACCAAAAAAAAAAAAAAAAAGAAAAGAAAAAAAAAAAAAAAAAAAAGAAAAGAAAAAAAAAAGATAAGACTGGAAGTTTGAAGAAAGAAAAGGGACTAAGTGAGAGGCAAATCCCTAGGTAGAAGGGAGTCTTCTCCATGCCTGTGTACTTCTGTTTGGCAAATAAAGAAGTGAGTTGAATGTTCCCAAAAGATGTATTTCAGGGAAGGTCACACTAACAGGTGGGAAGAGTTTCTCTATTAGCCCATGTATGGGGACGAGCACAGTTAGGGCAGAACACACTCGCTGTCACATGTTGCTGGAGCCCAGGAGCCTGTTCTCTGTCAACACACTGCGTGTGTTACCTTGGCACTTGGATTGTCTAGGCTGTAAGACATCACTGAGTGCCACTTAGGAACACGAAAGAGAATGGGTTTGAAGGGCCTATGATTACACAGTGAGAAGAAGATTAAAGACTAGTGCAATAGTTCAAGTCAGACAGACGAAGATCTGCATTAAAGTAGGAGACATGGATTTGGAGGCAATTCTCCTTTTGGAAGAAAAATCAAGAGAACTTGTAGAACTTTTAAAGGGCAAAGAAAGAGCCCTCAGTTTCTGGTTTGGGTACTGCGGTTCAAGAGACAGAGTACGTAGGAGTGGGGAAGAAAACTTCCTTTTGGATGCAGGATGAAGCTGATGAGCAGAGTGCACAGGAGATTGAGGATGAGCACAAGAGCGGAGTAAAAATCTCTTTCCACGGCAAAATGGAAAAGACGCTCAGCTTCTCTGATGTTTTATATTATTTTTGCTGCCATTCTTCCTTTTTTTGGTTTTTTTTAGAATGGGAATATTTAAAGACACCCAAAGGCAGAGCAAGCAACTAATGTTTACTGAATGTTTCCTTGGTGACTTCACTAGGTGGTTAAGTACTTTACCTGTATTACCTCATTTGATTCTCAAAACACTTTTACAAAGTGAATATTATCATTTCTCGTTCACAGATGAGTAAATTGAAATTCAAAGGGATTAAGTGCTAAAATCTCCTTGTTAACACACGAGGCTGGTGCCCCTCTTTGAGAATAAAAGACACTTTCTGTACAGGAGAAAGGAGTTTCAGTGCTCCTGCTTCTGGCTGGAGGAAGATTGGCTGATAAGAAATGTGGATGAACAAATGCACCTTGGCAGCTTTATCTCCTTATGTTGTGATATGTTTGTGCTGTCAAACACGGTCATACTCCTCATATCAGATTTATCTCAAATTTCCATGAGGTAGCCAGGGCAGATGCTATGTCTGTATCAGCCAATCAAGGCTCTGCTGACATCAAACTGAGTGGTTCGCTGTTCACACGGAAGTTCTTCCAGCCCTGCTCGCAAGAAATTTGTAGTCTAATGAAGAGGGTCACATTTAGCACCAAGTTTTCAAACTGTGTCAACTGGAAACCCCAGATCTTGTGCCTCTAGGGTAATGGTTCTTAAAAGGAAGGATGATTTTCGCCCTCTAGGGAATATTTGACAATGCCTGGAGGCAGTTTTGGCTCTCGCACCTCCTTCACAGTGATTCCAGGGAGAAGAAAGGGGGTGCACTGCTGGCATCTAGAGGATAGGGAAACTGAAACATCCTACAGTGTACACAACAAGGAATTATCCAGCCCAACATGGGAATTCTATTGAGGTTGAGAAAGCTTCTCGAGGGTGATACAACTTTGTTTCAATTTTATTTTGCAAATTACACTTTAAGAATAGTGCTACATGGGCCGGGGATTTAGCTCAGTGGTTCTGCTGCCTGTCTTGCAAGTGCAAGGACCCGAGTTCGATCCCCGGTACCAAAAAAAAAAAAAAACAGAATAGTGCTAAAACAACAGATACGTCAAAATTATTACATACTAAATTTTATCACATTGTACTCACCCAAGGATTAAACTAAGTAGTTTTGTGGGAAACTTGGACTGAATCTTCCTGCATAGTGACTATAAAGGAGAGCAATTTCTAACAAGATTACTCACTGTGAAGACCACCCTAAAATTTCCAGGGGACTTAACATTTTGAAAACTTACTCATTCCCAATTAATTAATTGTATGTACATGTTTTAATCAATAAATGCAGGTCTAAATGGCAGTCATCCACAACACTCCATTTCATATTTCCATATTATCAAACAGCTTAATCGACTGATCCTATAAGTAAATGTTAAGTGTGAACTTTTTTGGGGGGGTACCGGGGATTGAACTCAGGACCTTGCACTTTCAAGGTGGGTGGCAGAACCACTGAGCTAAATCCCCAGCCCTTAAGTGTGAACTTATACATTTGAATTAAAGAGATACTGATTTTAGTTGGAGAGAACACAGTTCTGTACCCCGGCATGGGGCATAAGATCCATGGCCTGGCCCTCGAAATGCATCACTCAGGTTGCAGCATTAACATCATCCCGGCTCTTGGTACAAAAATGCAGTCTCTGGTTTCAGCCCAGACTTTCTCGTCAGGATCTACAGCTAAACCATCCGTTACATTAATGTTTGACAAATGCAGTCTGTCGAACATCACAGAAGAGAGACATCAAGGCCAGACTGCACAGTAAGGTCTGCAGACAAAGTGGAGGTACATTCAGGGTACAATTCAAATGAACCAGACAAGGAAATGTGGGCAATAGCAGAGAACAGACTAGCTTGACCAGAAAGAAGGTTCTAGATGCAGAGCACAGGAAGAGTGGAAGAATTGGTAAGTCAAGGGAGCTTGGGGCTGGAGCTGACAGAGGCAAGAGCCAGTCAGCTCCTCTGGAAGGGGCCGCATCAGGCAGGCCATAGTACCTTCTTGCTCTGTTGATAGAGCACCCTCCCTCAAATTCCAGACCAGCACTGCCAACCACTTAGCCACCATGAATCAATTAAACCCTCAATAGCCCCAAGAAGTTGGGGTTCATTATGTCCAATTTTTAGATGAGCCAACCACTTCCGAAGCTGTAATTACTGAAGGTCAGAGGGCACCTGAGTCAGGAAGTCTGGTCTGTAACAGCAGATTCTTTGCCCTCTCAGGGTCTCCCTCCCAAATAGCCCAGAGGAGGGCCGCTCCCAGCTCCTGGGAGTCCTAGCAGAGCTTAAGGGCTTTAAGGAACCCTGGAAGAAAAGCAGCCCCTCTCTGCTCAGGCAAGACTCTGGGAAATGATGAGATTCCAACCTTGTTCTGGGAAGGGGCAAGCTGCTGCAAGGGCTCATGGGAGAGATGTTGGGACAGGCAGCCTTGGACTTGAAGTTAGGATGTTGGGGAGGGCTGAAGAGGAGGCAGATGCAGGGGGAGGAGGTCTTCCCTCTCTTGAGAGCAATTGCAACTATCACAGGCATAAAGGTCTCCATTTGAGCCTTTCAGAACCCTTGGGTGGGTCAAGGAGCCATATGGCTTTCTTAAAAATATCCGTAGGTCTCACAGAAGACTTCTGTGTCTGCTGAGTTCTTTACAGGCCCATATGGAGGCCCCGGGAGAGGCTTTGCTGCTTGGCCGGTGGCCTGAAGCATTGGCCTTGATGGATCCTTCCTGACCAGCCCTCTTTCCACTAGGGGAGTCTGCGAGGGTTTGCTTTCTCTTGACCTCTTCAGAGGGTCTAAGTCAAGATAATAGCCTCAAACCTAATAAAAGAACAAGTGCCCGAAGGCTGAAGGGAAAGTGCTGGGCCAGGCCCCATATCTTCAGGGCCACCCTCAGTCACCCTGTCCTGGAGATGGTGCCCGAGGGCTGGCACACGTCCCCTGCCCCACACTGTGCAAAGCATGTATTACATCCAGCTGGTGCCCCTTAGCTCTGCCTTGAGACTGATTCATCAGCTCCTGAAGGCCAACTTCCAGGCTTCTGGGTCAGCTTGAGGCCCTTCCCGGCTCCACACTGCCCTTTGATTCCTGGTTAATGACTCCCAGCTGTTCAGGGTCTTAAGTTTGTTCAGATATTTTGGGAAGGCTCTGAAACCTGAGCTTTTACTAGATTGCTGCAGGCAGCTATGGGGACAGAGGGAGTGCTTCTGGTCCAGACTACACCGTGGCCTGGGGCTTCCCCCTGAGGAGTAAAATAGGGAGGTTGAGGTTTTTAGGATGAGATCAGGCAGTCATTCCTCCTTAGCCTCTCAGGTCTCCTGGCCAGGTGTCATATATATGGTCTGACCCTAAATTCAAGGAGTGATCACTGGGACAGGTCTCAGTGGAAGGACCCTAGCAGTTCACCCAAGTAAATGGACACAGGTTTCTTGCTCTTCCCCCACATTTCTGAAACTCACTCTCCTTGGATATTAAGAAGCTGTTCCTGACAGTTGCAAAGGCCCAGAAGATATTAAGTTGAAAGCATCTTCACATAGGAAGCATGTTCAGGATCTTCTGCAAAGTACCACTAGCAAAGATGAGGCAGGAGGCACCACGGTGAGTGGAGACTGAAGTGGAGCAGGCTTCAAATTCATTATTATGGACCCACTTCTGTGGAGCTAATTTGGCTGCCCCAGAACCCTGGGGAGGGGAGAGCTCTGTGGGGGTGATGGGCTGTAGAATAATAAAGGAAGACAATGAAACTCCAAGCTGACAGATTAGCCCAGTCCCAGCCCAGGTACATGTTCCTGGATTTTTGGAGAGGAAGCCAATGGCACTGGGCTGGGCTGGATTCCAAGCTGCCAAGCGAGGCATCTGCAGGACCTATGGGCACTGGCAGGTTGACCTCTCCAAGGTCAGGGCAACAGTGGGCCTAGCTGATTCAAACCTGAAGCCCCTGAAAGTATAGTAACTCCATGTAACACAACACCATGTAGCCTTTAAAAATCACACTACCCTTTAAGAATATGTAAGTACATGGGTCAGGGATTGAACTCAGTGGTACCGTTGCCTGCCTCGCAAGCATAAGGTCCTGAGTTCGATCCCTGGTACAAAAGCAAACAAACAAACAAAAAACAAAACAAAAAGAATATGTAAGTACATGGGAAAATGTGACATATTTGTAATTGAGGAAAAGCTAGTTCATAGTGAACAAGAGATACAGCATCCAATTATCTTGTTGAAAACACACATCCATTCTGGGGGTGTGCAACACTGGAAGGATACAGAACATTTTGGTTATCTGTGCAGAAGCATTGTGAGTAACATTTATCTGTTTTGTGCTTTTCTGTATGTGCAAAAATTTTTGTAGTCAACATGCCTTGTTTTTGTAAACACAGAAGACAATATTTTCATTTAAATAGTAGCATGAGGTGTGTAAAATGGTAGTTCTCCGTAAAGTGTCAGAAGAGGAGAGCTGTGGGCAGATGTGAAGGCTATGGTGGGCTCTGTTACTAGCCTACTAGCATCGCTCCTTCCTCCCAGAGTCTCAGTTTTGCTGCTGTGTTGTGATCTGAGTCTGCCATTTGTCTCTGCAGACTCACTGTCTAACTCTCTCTTCCCCACTTTGTGCCCTGGGGGAAGGCTGTCCTTTATGGACTGCATAAAAGCTCTGGTTGGGTCTGGCTTAGAGGGGAATGCAGGACCATAAGGCCAGAGAATCGAACCCTCTCACTTCTTCCCATTAGGCCTGCGGCTTCTCCCTTGTGAAGGCCAGGGCTCCATCAGACAGCCCTCTCTGCAAAGCCCTCTCTGACCCTGGTTCCCATCTCTGCTACTGCCAGCCTTTGTAAGAGGGAGTGGGTTGAATATTGCCCCTTTCCCCAAAAGATATTCTAATCCCTGGAAATGGTGCCTGTGACTTGATTGGTAGAAAGGGGCTCTGCTGCTGTGATTAAAGGTTTTGAGATGAGGAGATCATATTAGATTATCTGGGTAGGGGCGGGGATTTAACTCAGTGGTTCCGCCCCCTGCCCCCACAAGCACAAGCACAAGATCCTGAGTTCAATCTCCAGTACTAGATTATCTGGGTGGACCTTCAATCCTGGGACAGATGTCTTTATGAAAAAGATGGAAGGAGACTTAACATACAGAAGGGATAGTATAACCATTAAGGCAGAGATCGGTGTGGCCACAGGTCAAGGAAAGCCACCAGCCACCAGAAACTGCAAGAGGCAAAGAATAGATTTTCTCCTAGGGCCTCTAGAGGGAGTTCCAGACTTCTGGCTTCCAGAACCGTGAGAGAATAAATTTGTGTTGTTGTTGTTGTTTTGAAAAGTTTTCCTTTTTTATTTATTTAAAGAAACAAAACAATATTGTTTTTAAGAACTTTGTTAAATAATAGGTTTTCTTGTGAGACACTGGAGAAATGTTACAAGTCATTAGTGAAGCAGTTGCAGTGTACTTTCTAGTACACCATAGGAATTTAGTGAGTAAGCAAAGTAAAGTAAGTCAAACTTGTACCTTAAATTCTTACCCTAAGTAACCTAATTCATGTTGATTTTTACAGCAGCTATAGGAAACTGATACTGACAGTAATAGTGTGCCCCACTGTTACTAGCACAAGACGTGGTTCTGTGTATGTGTGTGTGGTGTGGTTTTTTTGTTTGCTTGTTTTTCTTCCAACTTTCCCCTTGCTGCTGCAAATAGTCTTACTGTTAAACTCTCCTCAAGTTACTGAGTTTCAAGAACCAAGTGTTTCTACCCAGGAGCATGTCTGTCACAGGGTGTCTACCCCAGCTTCATGCAGCACGTGTCCCACGGTAAACTATCAAGTCAGGCCTTTTTCTTGAATAGCTCACAGAAGGTAACAAAACAAAACAAACTCTCAAAAACAAAACAAAACAGCACTTTTGTTTTCCAGGTTATATTTTATCCAAGTCGTGGAAAAATAAAGACAAAACTTTATCTAGTAATACTGGTATTGTTTTTTTCTGTGCTGCTGTTCTTATACATTTGGTGAGAAATGTAGTTACAAGATCAAAGTGAGTACAGTTCAAAGAAAGAAAGAAAGAAAAAGCACTTTGATTCAGAAATATCACAAAAACAAAGTGTATCAGGCAAAAATTTATCTTTGCCCAACAATGCTAAAAACTGTTTCATTTGTAAACTATTACTTGGAACTGCAGCAGGTATGTGTCTGTTACCCCGTTTGAAGAGAGCTGCTTGAAGGCTTGGGGAAACAAGGGCCCCACCAACAGGCCTTAATTCCAGAACTAGGAAGTAGACGTTCCCCTGTAAGTGTAGATGGGTTTCTTGACCAAATCCACTTCCACCGGCCAGATCAGATTAATGTCCGGCTGAGTCAGGAGCACCGCACCCATCTCTGGTGAGAAAACTCCAAGGCCTATTAGGACGGGAATAATCCGTCCCCTCGGGTGTGTAGAGATCTGACCTTAGATAAACTGTTCCTCTCAAAAACCTCTAAAGTCCTGACTCCATTCACCTCAGCCACTGAAACATACAATCCAAAAACTAACATGAGGCCAATAAGAATGTGCGAAATATCCCGACTCCACCTTGGCTCCAACCCCGCCTTACCCTATATAAACCTGTGCATTTCCTGAATAAAGTGAAAGTGTTCCAGAAACCTCCCCGGAGTCTGCATGGTGATTCTGTGCCTTGCCCTCCCAGTCCGGGCCCCTGAACCTTGTTCTGTGAGCGGGTTTGTGGACAAAAACAACACCAGACTGTCCAGTAGAGCCATTGCTTTAGGCCAAGAGGATTAATACATTAATCCTCTATAGGAGAATGAAGAAGAGAGGGATGAAGATACTGTTGTTTGGGAAAGCAGGTAGGTTGAGGTAATCAAGTTGGGAAATCCCAGTTAGGCAAAAGGGACCTTAGACCACCACCTACTTTTACCTCTCCTTGGTGCTTCCAATTTCTCCTTAGTCTTCTTCTTTTAAGAAATTCTTCAATAGACACAAAACTTGGGCTGGGGATTTAGCGCAGTAGTTCCACTACCTGCCTCGCAAGCACAAGGACCCAGGTTTGATCCCCAGTACCAAAAACAGAAACAAAAACAATAGATGCCAGCCTTATCCAGTGAACTTCTCCAAGGTTTGCTCCATGGAATATTAGTTCTACACAATACTTAGAAAACTCTGTAATTCAATAAGCTTGGGAAAGGTTATGTACTAAAAGCTCTTGTAGAGTCACTAGATGTTCTATAGTCAGGACCTCTAAGTTGTTTTTGGGGAAGCCAGCATCTCCTAAAGCTTTTTGTTTTGCTTTTTGTGTTTTTGTTTTTTTTTTTTTTTTTTTTTTTTTTTTTTGTTTTTTTTTTTTTGAGACAGGGTCTCACTATGTAGTTGAGACTAACCTGGAACTCACTGTGTAGTGCAGGCTGGTCTCAAAATCACAGTGATCCTCTTGCCTTAGCCTCCAAGTGCTGGGATTACAGGCGTGCGCCACCATGTCCGGCTCCTAAAGTTTTTTGATCAAAAAACTCTTTAGTCCATGCAAATTATCACCCTTCAAGAATATATTCTGAGAAGTGCTTACCTGATGTTCATGGCTTTCAGTGAGAGTATTTATTATGGAGTGTTTTAATAATATAGTGGTACAGTACCTCGGTTCACTAATGCTTTTATTTGTGAACAATTTGGTTCACAAACAGAAGCGTTAGGCAAAATTGTGTTTTTATTTGTGAACTCTGCATTGGGTGATGAACATGACCAAAGCCATCATTCACACATACACACCTTTTCCAGAATTGTGGAATGAATTACTGTAACTTCGTGAACCAAGAAGTCACCACTGTGTTTCTAATACAGTTCTAATATTGCTATCTGTCTAGCCGATCTACGGCATGTGAGTAGGAAAGAGGGTGTCTTAGTGCTCTTTCTGTTGCTATAATAAAATTCCTGAAATTAGCGAACTTATGATAAATAGAAGTTTGTTTGGCTCATGGTTTTCGAGGCTGATAGCACAGGCGTCCGGTGAAGGCCCGTTGGCTGCATTATGATGTGAGGGGGCATCGCCTGAGACACAGCAAGTGTGCTAGCTCAGGTCTCTCTCTCTCTCTCTCTCACTCTCTTTCTCTCTCTCTCTCTCTTCATATAAAGTCACCGATGCTGTCCATCACTGTGGAGGGAGCACCCCTGTGACAAGTCCCACTTCCAAATACCGTTAACACATGACTTTGGGGATACGTTTCCAACACGTGGACTCTGGGGACTTATTCGATTCTAGCAGAGGAAAAGCAGCGAACTGCATGCTGGGCTGTTTTTCACTGGCATTCTGAGGAAGCACTTCGGATCGGAGCCGACTGACACTATTCCTTACTTTATAGGTAGCAGATTCACCACACAATGCAATAATCTAGGTTCTGTTTTCTTTTTCTTTCTTTTTTGGTATTGAGGATCGAACTCAGGACCTTGCATTTGTGAGGCAGGCATGGCCCCACTGAGCTAAATCCTCAGCCACTCTTTTTTCTTTATTAATTGGAAACATGGAAGTTGGAAGTTCCACCTAATCATTCTCAGCAAAACTTGGCCCCTTTTAAAGTAGTAGTTTTTTTTGAATGCCTATTATTATTATTATTCTGCAGTTTTTTTGAAACAGTCTAAATTTCTCTTCAAGAAGAGCTACTTCAAGAAAACTTCCATTGTTCCTGACCAGAAAATATTTCAAATGTAATCACCACAGATGTAACTGAATATTCAGAATTTTGTTTGAAAGCCACCAAAAGACTGCCATTTGTGATCATGAGACAGACCCAAGGGTTCGCTGTAAAACTTTGCCACTCACAGTGAGTTCTACAGTGCAGAAGCACCGGATCATTGAGAACTTGTCAGAAACGTAGTCTGAAGTCCCACCCCAAACCCAAGAAGCAAATTCTGCATTGCCACAGACCTAAATGATTTGTATACCCACCAAAGTCTAAGAAACAGCAGTGTTTGTCCCATTATGCTTTATGATGGGGAAAATCATTTATTAACAAATAATTATCCAACACCCCACTGTACACCAGGCCCTGTTCTAGGTATGAAAACATAGTGGTAAAATAGCAGATGAATTACATTCGAGGGGACATTCAAACAAACACTTTAAATGATTTCAAGAAGCACTAAATGCCTGAGGAAATAAGAGGGCAGTCATTCACAAAGTGAGAGCTGGTGGTGAGATGCGATGCTCCGGCAGCATTGGTGTGCGTAGAGACCTGCGCTTTGAGAGAAGCAGAACAGGCAGGAACTTCCAGGAGGGCGGTCCAGTTAGACCAAAGGACCTACGGAGGGCGCACGCTTGGCAACAGAGAGAAGGAAGGCTGGTGTGGCTGACGCTTAGTAAATTAGGAAACTTTGATGTCAGAGAGACAGGAAAGGGCTAGATTGTGTCTACCCAAATTTCTCAAATCCAGTGGGCATCAGAATCACTCGAGGAAGGTTTGGTAAAGGGGACCCAGACTGCTGGGTCCTACCCCGGAGTTCCTAATTCAGTAGTTTTGGAGAGGGCCAAACAGTTCATCCAGGAAAGGCCCCTGAAGCCACAGGCGCTCCAAGTGGCCTTCCACACTCACGCACCTCTCCCCATCAGGGTAGCATTGCGTCACTTCCCTCAGCACACACAGCTTCAGTGTCGCTCGTCTGTTCTCTCTGTAATTATACCCGGATTGCAAAATAATGCAACTACTTGTAGCTTCTTCAATTTTAGAAATGTTCTATCGCCTACCTTCAACTTCCTTGTGCATATTTTCCTTCCTTCTATCAACTATATTTTACCAGTGTAGTTTATCACGAGTCTTGGCTAAGTCAGTGTTCTGTGTTAGCATTACTATGACTGCAAGTGCTCTCCTGAACCATACAGGTGACTGTTATATTCTCTCTCTCTCTCTCTCTCTCTCTCTCTCTCTCTCCTCTCTTGAGATAGGGTCTCTCTGGCTTTGAATGCACTGTGTAGCCTAGGCAATCCTCCTGCCTCAGCCTTCCAAGTGCTGGGATTACAGGTATGTACCATCACACCTGGCCAAGCTGTTATTCTTTTATACATTAACTTTGGTTATCTTGGAGTCACTACCTACCTCATTTTTTTCATTGCTTAGTTTTCTAAGTATCTATTACTAAGTTTTTCTAAGCTTTCCATACACATTATAAGATCTTTCTCATGAGGGACAGGCAACAAATCAAGATGGCTTTTTATTCTCAAGTCTGGCACCTTTGCTGCTATGGGAAAAGAATGGCTCAGCTGGAAAGATCACTTGACCACCTGCTGATGTATGGCCTCCTTGGCTTGGTAGTTACAGGGTAGTCACACTTTTCATACGGCAGCTCAGGTCTCCAAGACTGAAGGTTCCAACAAACAAATAGAAGCCTTGTGGCTTTTTATGGCCTTGCCTGGGAATCACACGACAGTTCCACCATTTGGCAATGGAAACAGTCAAGATTCCACCCATGTTCCCTTCGGCATGGGAGGCATGTCAAAGATTTATGGCCAAATTTGAAAACTGCCATAGACATGCACATACTTGCAGTTGTATTTGAGTAGAATATCTTTGGAAAGAATTTCAAGAAACTGGTAGGAGGCAAAACTGGGACACTGGAGACGGGCAGAAAGAGACTTACTTTGCTCTATAAACCATTTTGCATTTTGTGAATTTTGCATCATGTGCTTGAAAGATCTTTTTGAAAGATTGAATGATTAAGGTTTTTTTTTTCCCCCACCATATCACAATTTTCTCAATCTACCTGCCAAGGTCTTGTCAGTTCTGAGGTACCATAGACCAGAGCTGTCTAACAGAACTCTCTGTGATGATAAAATGTTCTGTATCTGCATTGTCAGATCTAATAACCACAAGCTGTATGTGGCTATGTAGCACTTGAAATGTGGCCAGTATGATTAAGGAGTTAAATTAAATCAATTAAAATTTGAACGGCCATCTGTGACAAGTGGCTACTTACTGGGCAGCACTGCTCTAGGGAGCGGGAGGGGCTCCTGTGAGTGGGATCCGATAGTGGGGAATATGAGACCCCTTAGGCCACGTTCACAAACAATTTTGCTCAGAAATTCCCTTGAACAGTTTTAAACAACTCTATGTCCCTTGCATGAATTAAAGTTGACGTCTAGATGCTTCATCCTTACTTTGAAAGTTTATTTTTGTTAGGAGTTATAAAAGATTAAACATTTCATAAGATGGAATAAGATGAGGACTAGCTATAATTGGAATAAATATTTCATGAGCTGGTTTGATAAAATAAGTTTTAATTACTGAATAATGCAGACTGATCCTGAAAGAAACCATGCAAAAAAGTCCATCATCACTAACATACACTGCTTTAGTTGCTCTAAATTTAGAGCATCTCAAGGTGGACCATGTTTCACCCTTGACAGGAATGCATATGAGCCAGGGAGAGACAGGAAGCTGGGGTGAGGTGGGGGTGCCTTGGTGAATCATTAAAGAGACCCCCAGAAACCTCCCTTTTGGCTTGGGGAGATTTTTGCATCCCAGATCAAGTCACAGTGAGACTCTGAGGGGTGAGAGGGGCATGGGATTTTATGAGATAATTGTAGAAATCAGTAGTTTGGAAGTTAAGACTCTGGAATTGGATTCTCTTGAAGAGCCTGAACAGCCTCAGTTCCCCCTGACCCCAGTCTGAGGACAGCTGGTGCAGGAAGACAAGCTGGGCTAAGTACCCAGTTGTTCAGCTTCACCTGAAACTCACCAAAGGAGAAGGAAGAAGGATGGTTTCCCTGGTGCCTTGGGGCTGAGGCCGAGAGCCCAGCCGGTGTCAGTGCCATGAACCTCTGGCCTGACCTCAGTCCCATTTGTCTGGAATAGTTCAGCCTATACTGAGCGGGAAGGGGCAACACAGAGCTGCCTTCCTGCAGGACTCGGGAACAATTGGCCAAGAAAGACCTAGTTCCTTCTGCCCAGTGCACTCTGCTCCAACACTTATCTGCTCCCCTTACCCCCTCATCCCCCCACCCAGTTACTTTGGGTTGAGTATAGAGTTGCTGCTCACTACAACATAAGAACACGGTGGAGGATGCGGCACTCTCTGCAGACACTCGTCTAAGAAGCTGATGGCTGAGAGAGCATCTTCACACACAGGGCTGTGACGTCTGACCCGGGGTTGTTCACACAGTGAAACCTGCAGGGGGTCTCAATTATTCTTTAAATTCCTTGAAATTAGCCACTGGAAACAACTCATGGGGCAGTATTTCTGTGACACTTTAGAGACATATGCTATCATCGAAATGTCCAACAGAGTGTCCACGTTTCTCTTCTGATTCAGTAAAGGAAAATTAGTATTCCTTTGATTGAGTGATATGTGTTTAGATGACCTGCATCTCAGAGGCGTGCTGTAAAAAGTTCCATTCCTTTTGAACCCAGAGCCATTCTTAGTACATGCACAGTCCCTAGAGAGGCTGGAGGGACTGCGCTCTGAGGGCGGAGCAGAGCCCTGTCCTCTGTGACTCCGTCAAGATCATCCATATACTAATGGGCAGAAGCCGTGAAAATATTTCCATGGCCATTGGGCAAGCCTCTCTGGTTCTTCTTTCTTGGTCTTGCAATTCATAGTAGAACTATGAACTTTGTGTCTGCACGTGACCTCCCTCTCTGCATTTGTTCACTCTTTCACTATTTGTTGGTCCTGTCAGGGAGGTAGCGGGTGTGGCCTGGTTGCTGCTCTATGCCAGATACTGTTCTAAGCAGTCTACACACATCTTGCAGACAGGACTTAGCACAATGGCCCCCTCAGCTTCACCCCACTCCTAGTTTAAAATACCACTTCTGGGTAGGGCGTTGAGTTCAAGTCCAGATTAAGCTATGTAGCAAAGATCCTGCCCCCCACAACCACCTCTGCCTACTTTCAGAGTCATAAAGGACATGGACAATAGAAAAGATATGCTCACATTTGGCTCACTTCCTCCCACACCTGGAGACCACCAGGAAGTGGCAAAAGAGGGAGCAATCAAACACCCAGTGCTGAGATGAGCATATAAATGGCATCTGTCCTTGAGAAAGGCAGGCAGAACTAGAGATTTATAGCCTCTAAGCACGGTGAGTGGAAAAGAGAGATAGAGGAGTTAAATTTAGGAAAATGAAAACATTGCCTTTGACAAGATCTTGATGATCTTCAGTAGAAGAGATGTAAGCCCACAATGTATTCTCTCTGATTTTCTGCCTTGGGATAGCATTTAAAATGTCAATTAATAACTTCTATAACATGCTATTATTTGCCCATAATTGTCATTCTAAGAAAATATAATTTGCCAATGATTGTCATTACAAGGAAGAGCAAGTCTCTACCACAGACATGGCTGGTTTAATAGTCTTGAACACTTGTGTCATTTATCCCACTGTGTCTGCTTTGGTAGGTAATGCTCATCTTTTCTTGGAAATTGACTTTATATTATCACTGTCACAGGATAACTCAAATGCTGCTGATTCTCTTCCCCCGTTGCATCCTTCATTAGACCCTCATGCTACCAGGCATGGTGAAGCACTTGGGAGGCTGAGGTAGGAGAGTCTGAAGTTTGAGGTCAGTCTGTGCTATGTAATAAGTTCCAAGGGCAGTCTGAACTACATTTCTGGAAGACCACCTAGAAAGGGGTGCTGAGGCAAATTCTCCATGGAGTCTCTCTTGGCCAGCCACCTAAATAGCCTGATGTCCTGCAATGCTAGGGAGAAGTCATCCAGAGAGCAAGAGAGAGGCCCCTCTGCAAAGCTGCAGATGACACCAACTCCTCAGGTGAGTCATATTTCTGAATCAACACTACCCACAGCTCTATTCCTGACTATTGCTATATTCTGTTTGAGTTACCTATTACCAAACTATCATGATGCTATTTATCCAAGTAGGAAAAAAAAAAAAAAAGACTGGTGTTTTGGGGAGGGGTTGAAGGGAGGGCAAGGGGGTAGGGAAAAATAAGAACCAAGATTGATTTTGTAAAGGTGCAAATTTCCAATAATGAATGTCATTATATTGTATACCTTAAATGTGCCAAATAAAATTAATTAAGAAAAAAAGAAGATCCAAGTGTCCAAGTATCCAAGATTCTCCTCGGCATTGTTTGTTCTGAAATTATCAGTTGGTGAGTGCACTGTCTGCTTGTGACTGTCTTCTAAATGTAGTCTGATGTCCAAGACTTTGCTTACAGTTTTGCTTACGTTATACCCCATGAAATGCAATCCTCATGTCTCCTCTTCCTTCCAGGGCTACTTCTGGGATGCTTGAGGGAAAGAGGGTGTAAGCTGCTTCCAGGGAGACATGTTGGCAGGGAGAAGAATGGGAGAGGGAGCAGGAAGCCACAGACTCACTCTGAGAAATCTGGGAACTGCAACTCCCAATTTTAGAGTCCATTAAGCAACTTCCTGTACGAGACCGGAAGGGCAGTGCGTTCTGCTCAGAAGGCTGATGGTCTTGGTTCATTTTCATTTAAGGAGTGGAAAAGCACACAAGAGGAGCCCAGGGTCATGGCATTTTGAGCCAGGCTGAGAAACACCCCTTCCTAGGGCCAGGAGCACTGCCTGGAGCAGAAAAGCTGCTTCCTATGTGAGCTGAGCCCAGGACCTGGCCAGGCACGCTGACCTCACACAGGCAGAACACACAGCTACTCACTCCCTCAGATCCAGTAGGAAGCCGACATCCAGTTCCAACACCCGCCACGCCATGACACAATCCTGTGGATCTTTGCTCCCAAGGAATTCAGCCATAATTCCAGCAGAGAATGAGCTGAGGGGCGAGGAATCAATTTCTCTGAAAGTAGATAGCTTGTCTTTGACAAGCCCTGGGCTCCTCCTGTGTGCTTTTCCACCTCTTAAGTGCCAGGTACCGACATTAAACATTTCCAAATTTCATGGCTTCCTCCTTGGTCTTTAGTAGACCATCTTCCTCTTGCCACCCTCTCTGCCACTGCCCTGCTACCACACCCAGACAGTAGCAAGAGACCCTGAAGGTCTTCCTGAACTGATTTCTACACATTCCAACTCCATTGGGCCCACAATAGCTAGAGCGACCCTTTAAACATGCAAACTGATTGTGCCTTTTCCTCTCCCCTAACCCGTCATCTGCTTCCCAACGTGGCTGAGGTTCCACATGCCTTACCTACAGCCCTTCTGTCCCCTCTTGGGAGGCAGATCATCTCAAATTCCTTAGACATCCCACCTCCTCTAGCTTTCCACACAAGCTCATTCCTCATTTTGGAGCTTTGATCACTACCGTTCTCTTCATTCCAACTCTGGTGCCTGTAGGTCTTGTCTTAAATTTCGCCTTCTCAGGGAGAAGGTTTCTGACTCTCTCTCTCTTACTTCTAGTCATGCTATGTCCTCCTTCTGTGTGTCTGCAACATATTGTCTGCCTCCTTCAAACAGTCAATAGAATTATAAACTTTCTTTTCCTTTTGTTTTTTTAGAGGTGGGGAGATTCCCCCATTAGATTTAAAATGAAGAGAGTAGAGATTTTTGTCCACCTTGTGCTGCACTCCATTCCAACCTCCTTTCACAGGGCCTGGCACATGGTCAGTGTTTAATTTTGGTTGCTGCCAGTCAGTATCACCACTGAGGTGTGGTCCCTGCTAGACCTTGCTTGGCCTGTAAAGCATCTTCAGAGCTCCACTGCAGGGGACAAAATGTGGACAAAAGCAGGGACCAATTTGGAACCTGGAAGCAGTGCTGTTGTCTTCCCGAGAGATAATGGATTATTAGAATTCAGAACATGTCCTCACAAGCAGACTTATTTCTCAGTGTTTGTTCTAAAAAGTTTTTTGAATCAAAGGCGGAAACTACAGACTTGAAACAGAAAGCCAAGGAGGGAGGAAGAAAGGCTAGAGCCTCTTCCTGTTCACTCACACCCACTCTGGAGGAGAGGGTGTCCTTGTCTTTCTCCTACTTCTCTGGCCACAAGTGGGAACCTTTAAAGTCCACAAATCAGCACTTCCTCCTGGGCTGCAGGAAGAGGTCCAGTGGGAGAAGTCACCTTCTGATGTCCAGGGGTTGAGGATCACATGAGGGGCTCTGGTGGAGCCTCTGTTCCCTTCCCCTGGAAGGACAGGTGATTTGGGGTGGGATGTGGCCGATGGGATATCTTCTCCCTCCATTCAGTCTGTCGCCCTTCCTTCTCAGGGCTACCCAACCCTGATTGTTGTTGGTTGCATGAGAGTAGCCCTTGTCTTCAAAGTCAGCAGTGCCACCTGAAACTCATTTCCAGGTGTCTCTGGAATAACAATGGAGTTTCTTTACCCTGGAGTTAAAGCTAGAGCTGGAGGCTGTCCTATCAGAAGAAATCACTGACTGTGGTGCCTGGCAAGAGTGGGGACAGCTATGGCTGGGAGAGCATAGGGGAAGGTAACCAGCCCAAGGGCTTATGGCCTCCACTGGGGGGGCCTGGCCTCAGGGCTCTGGGGCTTGCCATCCTGGAGACAAAGACTGCCGGAAGGTGCAAAGTAAAGACCGGCTGTCTGAAGGTGCCAAGGATAGCAGGATCAGCAGGCCAGGTTTGACTGGAGGCGCTGGGACCCTTTTCTGCTAAGAACTCTTCTTCTATCTGGGGCTGTCCCATGCGGTGGTGTGGGCCTGCAGAGGACCCATGTGGACTCAGCACACAGCATGCCTGGGATCAAGAAGCAATGTGTGCAATGGTTACACAGGGGCTGAGCTCACGAATTACCTTTGCTCCTTCTCCTCCGCCACACTGCCCACAGAGTAAGTAGATCCTCACACTGTCAGTCCTCATGGGGAAGCTCTTGGTGGCTCCCCGTGGCTCACATCAGAACTACTCGAACTTTTCTGCTGAAGTATCCCTAGCATGACCCAGAGCAGCAGATATGAAATTTCTTTTCTCCCTTGTTCTAGTTTAAAAATTCAAATTAGCTCAGCGGTTCAGTGGCCTGCCTTGCAAGCACAAGGACCTGAGTTCAATCCCCGGTATCAAAAAAAAAAAAAAAAAAAAAAAAAATAAAAAAAATTTTACCAAATCCCA
>NW_022900941.1:29786992-29839230 GCF_012274545.1 Fukomys damarensis | reverse complement strand
AAAAAAAAAAAAAAAAAAAAAAAAAAAATTAAATGAAGTTTGCATCTAACTCCATAATCTATTCATGCTTGTTTTAATATAAATATACATTCCCTCAAATATTCAAATAAAATGCACAGTTTGAGAAAGTTGATAGGAATAAGGAGGCTGGGTGACAAGGGAGCGGTGGGCGAACTCAGTCCCTGCCCCCATCTGAAGCCTTGGTTATGTAGCCTTTGAGGAAGAGAAATTTTCAACATGGAAACATATTAATTATAAAAGAATTAAGACACGACAGGTTTTATAAGGTGAAATAAGAACATGCCTTACAATTTGACTCAGTAAAGGAAACCCTTTGTCGGTGAGGAGTATCTGTGCTGTCTTTATTTCCCCCGGCCTAGCCAAGCTGCTGGCCCTTGAGTCTGTGAGGTGCTTCTTCATTGCAGTTACTTGTAGACGCCATTCCTACCCTGCAGACTCTTGCCCAGATCCCATTCTGTTCATTACACGTAAGTGCTGGCCTGAAGTCAACCATGTCAGAAACAGAGAAATGAGAGGCACTCTGACTTCCTCAGGCCCTCACCTGATCTTAAGACGTAGCTGAGGTCCTGGCTGTGTCTGACGGATTCTTCATCTAATAGGTCCATGTTCTAACAGCCTGGCACTCAGGGATTAAAGAGAAGAGGCCATGGGGACTTCGGTTTAGAGCTTCGTGGGAGGAAGGATGGAGCTGGACATTGTGCCTCCATGTGGGTAGGGGTGGGATTTGAAAGAAACTGCAGACAGAAGGCAGCAAGCTCCTCACAATAGGGACTTTGGAGACCCAAGTCCAGCAGATGAAATGCAGCAAAGTTGGGGTGAAGGTCCTTGTCATATGTTCACAGGCTAAGGAGGTCCCCAGGAGAAGTCAGAAGTGCTCCCAGAGATCCTAACCAAAATAGACCCAAGAGGCTTTGTGGGCAACAATCAGCAGTGAAGAGCTCCTGAGGGGAGGGACTGCTCTTTCCCATAGAAAGGCTGTAGGAATCTCTGGGGGACCTCAATGGCAGTGCCACAGCTGAGGCAATGAGCCAGTATGATTTAATGTTCATCTTTATGTGGCCTAATGAATCCCCACATCCTGGGAAGATTTAGGGAAATTCACTTTAGAGGAAAATTCCACCAACCAAGCATTTAACTGTGTGATATTTTTGCTCGTGAATGGTTCTAAAAACAAAAACCAGCACACTGAAACTTACAGAGCCTATTAAATGTGAATTTGCCCCTTCAAAGTGGTATCTCAGGAGGTTATGCACAAGTTCCAAGGTACTATCAATATTTTCAGAAATCCCTTTTTGGGAGCTGACTTCAGAGTCACTCTGTGAGTCATAGCAGAGAGTCAGCTGGTGTAATTGCCCAACTTATTCTTCAGCTTTGCCTTTGAACATTTTTTGTTTGATTTCAGAGATAAAATCCTCAGTCAAATAAGTATGCTCTTTCACCAAGCCTGCTTCCCTGTGGACTGTTCGCTTCTTGAAACAATGAAGCATGTCTGGTTCATCTTTGGCCAGCCCAAGCCTGGCCAAGCGTTTACAAAATGCTTGATCAATATTTATTTCTGGGGTTGTTCACTCCATAGGGCTGTCTTTTATATATTGCAGGCCCCAAGCAGCAAAATATTTGCCTTCTCTTTTTTGAGTGGCTTTGGTTGTTAAGTAGTTAATTCTATTCTATACCTACTAAAATCTATTCCATTCTGAAATAAATATTAGCCATTTTGCTTTTTCTTTTGGTTAATGTCACAGAAAACAGTCTGTCAACATTTTTCTTACATTGCTTTTCTTTTTAGGGGTATGGAACAAAGATGAAAAAGCACAGTTCCCAGAACACACAGAACAGAGAACTGGCACTCGAGGGATTGGTTATGTATTCACTTATTTATTACAGTGTTTTTTTTAATGGCCAAGCTGCTTCATCTTACACAAGCTGGGCTGAAATATTTCACTTGATAGTATTCTCATCTGGTGGTTACAATATGGAGTAAATGAATGCAAGGGGTTTTTCTTTCTTTCTTTTTTTACCCCACAAAAGGAAACTCAAAATTAAGCAAAAAAATAACATTAGTGTCTGAAACTAAGATTCAAGCTGAATGTGTGAGTCAGCACATTCAAGTGTTTCCATGGAATGCCCGTTGCTTCTTTCCCTTCCCTGAGTTGATCTCTGGCAGCTACTAGAAGGAGCACGTGGGACCCACACCCCCTGACAGAGCTCTCCAGTTGCTCACTGGGGCCCATGGGAACCGAAAGGCCAGGGCCCAGACTTACTCACATGCATCTTATAAAGTGTTCCCAGGAGACTCTCAACCTGTGGCTGAGCATACGGGATCTATAACCATCGGACCACTGCTGCCATGTGGTTTCTCTCCTCCAAGGTTATCTTTGGTCAAATGATGGAATCGTCCAACCCCAATTGTCTTACACAGAAGGAAGAAGCTATTGGCTCATGTAACTGGATAGTGCAGGGGTAGGTTTGGCACAGATGTTGTTAGCTTAATTCAGCTACTCAAATAGTGTCAAGATAGATTCTCTCATCTCTTTGCTTGGCTTATGTTTTTGTTGCTTTTATTTTTGTTTTTCTCAGAGAAGTGCTCTTGGAAAATTGAAATGGATATCAGTAGCTCTGGCCTCATAACCTCCAAGTCCATCAGAAAGTTATTTTCCATTTCTCAGTTGCTGGGATTAAATTTTGTGATACGACTCTTCTTGGTCCAGGTTGAATTCAAGTATCCATCTCCTCTGTGACAGGCAGGTTTCGTTTGTAGAACACAGAAGTCACACTAGGTACACAGAGCAGGGAAGACCTTAACACCAGTACTGGATGCTTACAGAATGGTTGGATGGTCTGAAAGTGTGAATCTTCAAAAGTCATTGCTCGAACACAGCAGAACTGATTTCCTGTGGGGAGTTCTGACTCTTGAAACACTTAGCAAGGTGGGGAATTGGAGACCACCATGGAAGCAGCTGAGCTTGAGATTACTTGCTGTATTTGTGATTCAGAAATCCAGAAGTCAGGAAACTCATGATCCACTGCCTTTGCAACCAAACTGCCTCTCCAATCAAGACATGATTGACCTGCTGCTGGCCTGCTGCTCTGGAGGTCTTCTCAAGCATCTGCACAACAGAAAAAGCTAAGTCACAAGAAAACCATCTCTGTTGCACATTTGCCTTCCAAGTCTTGTTTGAATGGAACATTTTGGGCAATAATTTACCTTTAGATCATTGCTTACAGAAGTCAGCAAAGGATAGTTTCAGGTTGCACTGCCCTTGCAAGCAATGCAGTACAGGATGAGAAGAGGTTGGGAAGGTTTCTGAGGGCAAATCCTCCCTAGTGGGACTGGAGGGCTGGAGGCTTTGGGCCTCACTCTTGGTTCCCAGGCCTGGGAAGGGGTCAAGTTCATCTGCAGCCCAGGGACTGAGAGTAGGATTGGAGCTGGTCATGCAGAGGGAATTTAAGTTGTCGAATAGCCTTATTCTGTCTGTCTGTGAAAGCAAAGGTGAAAAATGCTGGGTGACAAAACCAAAAAATGTCCCCTGCAAGATATATGACAAGGACCTTTATCTACACAACTCCACTAGATTCTCATGAAGAGCTCATAAGGGAGGAAGGCCAGATAACATTCCCATTTTACTAATAAAGACCATACGCAGAGGTCAAGAGATGACCCACATGAAGCTGGCGGCAGAGCTTAGTAGATTCAGTCTTTCAGATCCTGCCTCAAATCCTATTCCCTTGGGCTGGATGAGAATGTAGAAGAACTTCTTTTGGAAACAAAGGTGCCAGGCTCTGGTCTTGCAGATTCTTGTGCCAGAGGAAAGCATGTTCCTACTTCCTGGAAGCCCTGACCAGCTTGGAACATAAGGAGTAGAGTGGAGGCAAGAAATATTCACAAGCATGTAGCTGCTTTGTCCTCCATTTATTTTATCTTTATTTGAAGAGTGAAACCGGGAGTTTCATATTTGTTTGTTTGTTTAATGCTGGGTGATCTAAGATGACATGGTATCATTGTAAATATCTAAATTTAGGGCATAGATGGGCCTATGGTTCTCCTCAAAAGCAATATTTTTAACATTAGTCATTCGCACATAAATGTAAAATTTTCTTTGATAATAGATCAAAGCAGATCCCTCCTCCTAGCTTTCCTTGTGAGCTGCAAAATGACTGTTTTTGCATAAACCAGATTGGCGCTGCGTGGAGCTGTTAGCTACAATACGAATGCCTCCTGCTGTCAGTACCCAACTAACAAGAGCTTCTTGTCCCTCAATATGCTGATTTGGGCCATTGAAGTGATAGAGAGTTTAAAATTGAACAGAGCCTATAATCCCAGGACTGGGGGAGGCTGAGGCAAGAGGATCACAAGTTCAAGTCCAGCCTGGGCAATTTAGCAACTTAGTAAGATCCTGTTTTAAAATTTAAAAAGGAGGGGAGCTGGGGCTGCACCTCAGTGCAAAGGAACTGAGTTTAATCCCCAGTACAACACGCGCACATGCACACACACACACACACACACACACACACAAATTGATTCTTATGGTACCCAACAGCATGAAATCTTGGCCAAGAGTATTTGGCCTCAACTAGGGAGTAAATGTAAATTTGAGGACATTTTCTTGAGGAAAGGAGAAGAAGCATGAAGTCCTGCCCCCACTCAATTCTACCTCGAAATGAGGCCCTGCAGGGCCCTATACTGTATGCCTATGGCTCTACCCAAGGGGCACTGGGCCAAATCTTGCTTGGGATCCAGGAAGATATTTTCTTTCATCTATGATTGGGCCGAGCAGCTCCTAGGGTCCTCACCATCCTGCTGCAAAGAAGAGCTTTGCATGGAGATGGTCACTTCTAGGTCCTGGTCCTGAGTGGCTAAGTTGGGTCATCTCCTTCTCATTCACACCACGTCCCATGAGGCTTTTCTACCTTTCTGCACAGTGAGCTAGTTAGTTCTCTTTTGACCCATTAATGCATTGTATCAAAGTTAAGGAAATTCCTCTGTTACGGGTTAAATTGTGTCCCTTCCTGAATTCCTATGTTAAAGTTCTAAACATAGTACCGCAGAATGTGACCATAGTGGAGACAGGATCTCTAAAGAGGTAATTACAGGTAAGTGAAGTAAGTTGGCCCTGATCTAGTATGACTGGTATCCTTAGAAGAAGAGATTAGGACACAGATCTGCTAGACACAAGGACAAGACAGACATCCACAAACCTAAAGATCTCAAAGAGGTCTTCTAATACCTCGATCTCAGACTTGCAGTCTCTAGAATTGTGAGAAAACATTTTTCTGTTTTTAAAGCTACCCAATCTGTGTATTTTGTTATGGCAGCTCTAGCCGACTAATACCTTCCCTCCAGACTAACCACAAAAATGACTTCTTACTTTGTTTCCTGGCCCTTTTTTTAAAAAATATAACTGCTGATTATTTGCCTTCTGGATTCAGAGCTGGTAGAGAGGCTGGCATCAGTAGGTGTGTGAGTGGAGTCCTTTTCAATGACTTGAACACACACACACACACACACACACACGCACCATCCTTCTAGTGCCAAGGACCTGCAAAGCTTACCAGATGCTGGGGAACAGTCTGTGGATACAAACTGAGGGAAGGAGTGGACTTACGTGTGTGACTCAACCAACTGACTTACCAAATAGTAGTGCCCCATTCTTTGCATCTGTAATTTAATCCAGTGGGCTCTGCCTTCCCAAATGTATTCCCACACCTCAGCACATCACTCAATATATGACATGCCTGGCTGGGCTCAGGTTTTCTAGACAGTGTCCCACACTGGGTGACGGGGCTCATCATGGTCCTAAATCTGAGCCGCTCAGACATTAACAATGATAACAGTTACCATGCCATCTTCTGCTTGCAACTCTTCCACTGCATGGCAATTGTTCTGGTAATAGCATTTATTTCTAAACATTGCGCATTCTTTAAATTAGGAGTATAAGGACTAATTACAGGGTGAATGGTGTATAGGTAGATCATCACTCCTCTCGTGAGAGTCTGGGAGTAACCACTGTTTGACCTATGCCCATGTTTCCCTTCACAAACAAATTTACGATCTCCCATCTTCTTATCAGTCTTCCTTCTGTGGGCAGGTTCTTGTCAAGACTGATCCTCCTCAATGTGCACAGTGCAAGTTCTGGCATTTGTTAGGGCTCACGCAGTAATTCCTGAAAGCACGAATTATATACATACATTAATTTTCACATACGTAATTTAATTTCAAAATATTTCTCCCTTTGCACCCTCACTCTCTCTACCATTATAGTCAGAGAAATGGAGACTCACATATGTTGAGGAGACTCAGAGGAACAACTGTTCTGGTTTTCCAAACGCAGCTGCCCTTTGTTCTCTCTGGGTCTGTTACTCCTAAGATGAGTCTCTTCTAAATAATTGATACGATGACTTCCATGGTGCTTGGACAGGAGTCGGCATTCATCTGTCGCTGAGAGAATGAGGGAATGAAGACACCCTCCGAGTAAGGGACAGATGTTCTTATTTAAGAACAATCCCACGAAGTTCCTTAACACTGTCATGCTTAGGCCTAATCGTCGTTACTTACAACATTGCTTCAGAGATGTTTTCACCGAGTAGCCCATTTAAGGAGAAACCAGCATCTTGGTTATCTGGCCAGGATTTGGCCCAGGGCCCAGGGCCTCAGGTGCAGAGCTTTCTCCAAAGTGTCCTGTTTGACCTTACACATTTATGTGAACTGTGCATCCTATGCCACAGCTTGGCTATGTTTATGCCTGTCTTAAGGTATGTTAAGGTCCTAGCAGAGTGATGATCTGTGAACATATCCTGTGTGTTGTGGCTTCTAGGGCCTCTCGCACATTACCGTGTGCCTAAATGGAGGGAATTGGTGCCTGCAGACCCCTGAGAATTAATTAGCAAAGTCTTAAGGGAGTGTAAGTCACCCCCACTGAATTCAGGAAAGAAAACATTAAACTCCTCTTGAATGTCTTTTAACTGTTATCATTCTAATATGTGCTTTATGTTATCTACATCTTCTTATAGTGTATAATGTAGTGCATGTATTTACATGATACAAAATAACATTTGCATAATGTGGGTGGGTGCTCAAGAGTTTTTCATTGAGATCTCAGACATGAGTTGAGACTAAGAGCCAGCTACCCAGCCCCAGTTCCAACAGCAGGCCCTGGGTCTGGGCTGCCCATGCTCATGTGGGAACCTGTTTTCTTCCCTACTGTCTCACTGTCTCTCATTTTTCCTCTATCAGTCGTAGTGTGAGCTGGGTGAGGGAAGGTGAGGAAGGTACCAGGAACCTGAGCAGCTCTCTGGCTGATTCACCTACCTATCTGACGCTAAACAAAGGCCTGCTTCCCTACTGACATAAAAAATTAACGTTTGACACTGGGTACTTGCAAAAAGAAAGAGCTTTATTGAAGTTGAACCAATAAGGAGGCAGAAAGTAAGTTCAAATCGGTCTCCTCATTGGCCCGGTTAAGGAATTTAAATTGTCAGGGTGAGGAGAAAGAGGGCTGATTGGGATCAGGAGGGCTGATCAGGAGTCAGAGTGGGACCATCTACACCTGGGATGCTGGTCCAGGCGGCACATGTGGAGATTCTGGTCTGCCTTGCAACTGTAGATGTCCCCCTTTGCTTCTAATCTAAGCTCACAAGGCCCTGCTCTCTTTCCTCAGCTTCCATTGGGCTTGCAAAGTCACTTTATTTTATTTTATAGATTAATTAATTTTGTGTGCTGGAGATGGAACCAGGACCATGCACATGCCAGGCAAGTGCTTCACCACTGAGCTGCACCCTCAGCCCTTGAGGTCATATTAGATCAGGTACTTGGCTTCTCTGCCTTGCATCTGGAAAAAGAGACTGAACAGTGTTTTAGGAGCAGGGAGGTTACTATTTTATAGTTCCCTTTCAAATTTAGAAATCTGGAGGGACCACTTCTGATCTGCAGACAAAATCTCAGACTTGGGCTCTTGAAAAGAAAAATCCCTCTCAACTCCCAGAGCAAGCCTGCACTGAGGCCTCTTCATCACCATCCCAGACCCCACCTCTGCAATGGAGGTCACCAGGAGGTGGCCAGAAGGGCCCCTTGCAGGTGACTGAGCAGGTTGCCACCAGCTTTCCCAAAGCAGTGGTTAAGCAGGCCGTCTCACAGCTGGGCTCTGGCCTGCACCTTCTGTCCAGCCTGAGTGTCCCAGATGTTACTGCTGTGCAGAGAGCTAGGCCCAGGCTTCTCCTACCTTCAGCCCCTACCCCACCTCCTCTGCCCCAGGCATAGGGCTCCATCCTCCTGAGACAAGCATGGCCTGCAGGCTCCAAGTGGGGCCCCCTTCTGTAGCCAGGGCTTGCTTGGAATACAAGATGAGTGGGCTTTGGCATCGGGTAGTTCTGGAGCTTTGTTGAATCTTTGGCAAGTTGCTGGCACTGAACTTTGGTGAGCCATGCTCCTCCCTGTGAAGCAGGGCTGAGGCAGAGACCCTGCACCTGTGCACCTGTGGCCATGGTTCGATGCAAGCTCTGCCACTCACTCACCATCCTGGGCTTTGGGAAGCCGCAAGTCCCTTTGGTATATAACCATGCCTGCTGCCTTGGGCAGTGTGGATTCAAATGAGATGAGGCATGGGACGCACTTAGCTCGACTCCTGGCCATTGTGACCCATACATGATGTGTGTCATCATGAGTGCCAAGATCACCTAAGAGTCTGGTACACAGTTGGCACTAAACAAATATTGGTCAAGTGAGCGTGGAAGTAGCTCTGGAGGCTAAGTCCCTGCTGGGCTCCAGGGAGCCCTGTAGGGCTGGCAACAGACCAGTTTGGAGAGTAGGACTGGAAGAGGGCTGCTTAGGTTAGAGCTTGACTTCAGCTCCTTTTAGGGTCTAAAGTGCTGATGGAAAGCCAAGGGTCTTTGACCTCACGTTCAGGGTGGGGTCTTTGTTCTTCCCTCCTCCACTGGATTCTGACTTTGGCATCCCCACTGGGGTCAGCGGGCAGCACTGCCCTGCATAAGCCTGGCTAAGGCCGGCTGCAGTCCTCATGCTAAGAGCCAGTGGAGAGTTGACTCCTGGCCCAGGGGGCTTGAGGTTGGGCTCAGGCTGCATGGTGCTCAGAGCCCCTCCTAGCGGCTGTTGGCTCAACTCATTCGTGCTCTCACCCTGTCATCTCCAGGCTGAGGGGAACTGGGAAGGGTGCCCTTTTTCGACTACATCTAGGATAGTGAAACAGTGTAATGAACTAGGCTTGTTTGTGACATCGAAGGGTCACCGATGGAGGTAGTGCACTTTTGCACACAAAAGTGGGAAGAGTTTAAAGTGGGTGTATTCACAGTTGCATTTTTAGCTCCATAGCTCCATAGCTCCAGAGCCCGGAGCATCACATTTCCTGTGGGAATGTTCCCAGGGTGTAGACGAATCCAGCTGGTCATGGGGAAAGGACACTGACAGAAGGAGTGTGCACAGCTGCATACAGACACATACACACATGCAAGCTGACACACACAGGTATGCACAGACACAGACGCATGCACACAGGCATGGGGAGACCCACAGAACCCACATATCTGCACACCCAGACACACACCCACACAGGAAGGGCAGAGCCAGGTGGTCCAGGAGCTTCTGGAAGCCCTCAGTGTCCACAGGAAACAGGCTCACAGAGAAAAGCAAAGTCCTCCTTTTGACCTGTGAAAGAGGAGAGGAATCTATGAGTACTGACCTCTGCCTTTTTCTGCAACATCTCTATGGTGGGAACAACCTCACATAGCCTGCCAGCCCTTCCCTGGGCCTGCACTGTCCTCCAGGAGACCCCTGCGGACAAAGGACCACACATGGACCACACAAGGGCCCATGAGTCAAGACCCCAAGAAAGATGTGCCTGAATTTTCCATCAATCCTGCAGGATTTGGGAGGTAAGATGGATTCACAATTAAGAAAGTTTGAATTTCTTTGATAAGAAAATAAAAGAATGCTTCATTTCTACTACTCACTGGTTTGTAGTCTGAGATTTATACCTCATTTACATTTTAATAGATACCCTAGCTGAAGTAAAACACTATTATTGGGGGAGATTTCAGAGAGGCAGGTAAGAATCACTTTGTTTGGGGTGCTGGAAGGGTGGATTTGAGAGGTGTCTATGAGCTGGGTGACTTGCTTACCTATCTTAACTGGTGAGGGCCAACTTTCTGCTAGCTCTGGTCCTGGAGAGGTTCACAAAGACAGCAGAGAACTGCCCTCCACCCCCACACCATGTGGGCTGGAGCTGCGCCACCAGTGTGACCTTCTCAATGCAGGCTTCATATCATCCCTCCTGACCCTGTGGTCTCTCAGGAGAGGGGTTCAGGGCAATATGGCACAGAAGACCCCCTGCCTGTTCCATTGTGCTCCCTTAAACTTCCTTCTGTTAACCAGGTAGAGGCTCAAAATAAAGACAAATCTCATCAACTTGGCCTTTTTAGGGTTTTCGTTTTGGTTTCCCCTTTCAGTAAAGAGTTTCCCAAAGTCAGCATGGGAGCTAGGCGAGAAGTCATGCCACCCTCTGAAAGCACTAAGAGGAAGACAAAGCTAGTCCTATGGAAAGGAGAACTTCAGGGAAGACAACAAGGCCTTGAGGTCTGCAGTCAGCACCAGCCCACATGCCAGGAGGAGCCACTGAAACTTTTTGTGCCATGAGTGCTTTAGGATGTGTTCAGTCATCCCTCATGCAGATGCCCAAGTTCCTTGTATAAAATGGTGTGGAAGGGGAACTAGCACAAAGAATCAACAAGAGAAACCACCTATAGAGCTAAGAGGCAACCTACAATGTGGGAAAATATTTTTTACCAGCTGTTCCTCAGACAAAGATCTACTATCTAGAATATACGAAGAACTAAAAAAACAGACCCCCCCAAATATAAAGACCTGATTAAAAATCGAACAGACATTTCTCAGACAAAGAAGTAAAAGCAACAAATAAATATATGAAAAAATGTTCAACATCACTGGTCATTTGAGAGATGCAAATAGAAACAGCACTGAGATTCCACCACACCCCACAAAGAATGGCTGCTATCAAGAAATCAACCAAATGCTGGCAGGGCTGTGGGGAGAAAGGAACACTTCTCTGTTGGTGGGTGTGCAGACTGGTACAACCACTATGGAAATCAATATGGAGATACCTCAAAGAACTAGGACTAGAGATTCCATTTGACCCAGCCATCCCTCTGCTGGGTATCTTTCCAAAAGAACTTAAAGAATCATATCACAGTGATATATGTGCACCTATGTTTATAGTGGCACAGTTTATAATAGCTAAAACTTGGAGACAGCCCAATTGCCCCATCAGTTGGAGACTGGATAAAAAAGATGTGGTTTTTCTATAAGGTGGAGTTCTACTCAGCCATAAAGAATGAGAAACTACAGTCATTTATATGTAAATGGATGTATATTGAGGCCATACTCATAAGTGAAATAAATGGGACACAAACTTGTAAATACCAAATAGTTTCTCTGGTGTGAAAAACTAAAATTGTACATAAGGTTCAAATTGTGTAATTCATAATGTGATATAGGAAGGAAAGGGCTAAAGGAGTAGGGGAAGTGGGAAGGGTACAGGAAAGGAAATAAGAGACAAGAAAAAATATGAGAAAAGGAAAAAACGGAAACAAAGTCTTTGTAAATAGGGAACAGTGGAGGGGGTGGAGGGACGACAGAGGTATGGAAAAAAATAGGAACCAAGATACATCATGTAAAAGTACAAGATCCCAATGATGAATGTAACTGTGCTGTATACCTAGAAAGTACCAATAAACTCAATGAGAAGAAAAAATTCAACTACTTTCTAAGACATCAAATGTGGGGGAGGTGGCCTGGAATTTGCAACCTGCACACGTCTTTGCACATCCTGCTATGTGATTTACATCATCTCTAGATTGCTTATAAAGCCTAGTACAGTGCAAATGTCATTCAAATAGTTGTTATACTGTGTTGCTTGAGGGTTATGACAAGAAGAAAGGCCTGTGTGTGTCCAATCCATGGATGTGGAGCCCAAGGTATGACCGTATTTAGCCTTGGGTATTTAGACAGGCTACAAAGCCCTGCTAGACGCACTCTCCCAAGAAGCATCTCTTCAGGGAACCAGGTCAGCAAACCTGGATGGAGGATTTCAGGCCAGGTTGTCACATGAGAGGTGCTAGGTGTCAAACTTCAGCAAGACAGGGTGACAGGAAACTGGGCATGGCTAAGCTAGCCCACACATCCTTTCTGCAGAGGTGCCTTCTTTGTGGCTGACACACCCAACCCTCCCTGGAAACTCAGCTCAGCACTTCCTTTATCTCGGGTGTCACTCTGCAAGTCTGGTCTTCCTGGCTACTCTTTGCCTTCCACATTTAGTTTGTTATATATTCATCCATACTTCTTGGCTAGTATAGGTGTGTGTGTGTAATCTTATCGACAGGAATTGTGTTTCTTGGTTCTTTCGCCTGTCCTCATAGTGCCTGGGACAAAGAACTTCCGGCATGGGGACTCATGAATGCTGTGGAAAACAAACCTCAGTGAGGGGAAGGGGTTCAGAGATTATGGAGTCTGACTTCCTCATGTCAAAACTGAGAAACTGAGGCACCGGGCTTGCTCAAAATCACACAGCCAGTGATCATTTCTTATGGTTTTTTAGAAATCGTTTGGAAAAAGAAAAAAAAAATGGTATAAGAAGCGGAGGATATTTTTACCTTCTCAAAATTAGCATATTTAATATTTTACAAGTGTTCTGTCATTTGAAATTATTGCCCAATTGCACTCCTTTGATTAAAGTCTACTTACGAAGCAGGACTACGGAGGGCAGGGAGAGGGAATAAAGGGGTCGAGAACGATCAGGCTCTGGTATACAAAAGTACCAGCTCCTCAAAATGAATGTAAATATTATGGATTGCATTCCATTAAAAATAAGAAAATTAAAAAAAAAAGCAGGACAATCAGCGCTTCTTTAAAGCACTGTAAAATCACATTCTTGGTGCTCAGCTGAGCTCTTCTCTATCTCCAGGGTCTAGAAGGTTAGTGACTCACTGGATTGATCTGATGAGGCAAATCTTTATCATTCAGGAGGTAAGTTAGTTTTTGAATGACTGAAAGTGCTTGGTGTTTTGGTGAATGTGGTGGGTAATTTAGCTAGAGATTAGTATCTGAGGGCAAACAGAAGGCCTGGCCATAGGCCCTTTCCATTCCCGTCCTCAGCAGGCTCTGCCAGGGATGTTTACAACCTCATGAAACAGGCAGCAATGTCCCGAGTGCCGCATTCATTCAGAGAGCTCTGGACACTGCATTTCCCACACCACGGACACTGCTTGTCTCCCCTGCTTCTCTCTATGACCAGACTCACCCCTGGGTACATAGCTAGCTGTCTTGGGAGATATTTGAGGGACACCAGCAGTGACTAGTACTCGCTGATTAATCATAATACACAAGTATTTGTGAAGGGACTATTTGGAGACAGGCATGGTTCAGTGTGCTAGGGACACAGTGAAGAACATGACTTACTTGGTTTCTCTTCTGCTAAAATCTATCTATAATATGGCAGGTCAAGAATCATCAAGCAGATAACATACAAAAGTAGGATTATACTTTTCAAAAATTCTATGAAGAAGTCATACTATCAAAAAGATCTCTTAACCATGTTTTATATTGTAAGTCTACTCCTTTTTGTGAAGACATGGTCTAATAAATGCAAATAAAACTTGAAGGCATAGCAGGGTGTGATGAGTCATTAAGAGTTTACTGTAAATCTGTTACCTTTTTCCTAGAATACAGCAGACTCAGCATCTGCTGTTAAGGGTCATAAGATAGGATTTTATTTGAAAAATAGCTGCATTGAAATATAATTCACTGATTTAAAGTATATGACCCACTGGCTTTCAGCATATTCACGGGGTTATGCATTCAGTACCACCGTCAACTTTAGAACATTTTCATTATCCTAAAAAGAAACCTTGTACCCTTTAGCTACTACAGCTAATTCTTCTTTTTACCCTTCCCTAACCCTGGAAAAAATCACTTTCTATAGGTTTTCCTTTCATATAAGTGGAATCATATATAGTCCTTTGGTTTTTCTCTCATCACAATGTTTTCAATATTATGTCCATGTTGTTTCATGTATCACTACTTCGTTTTTATTGCTGAATAATATTGCATGTTGCATGGATATACTACATTTTGTTTATCCATGGATCAAGTGGTTTCTACTTCTTAGGAATAGCGCTGCTGTACACATTCATGTATAAGTCTTTTTGTAGACATATTTTCAAACCCCTTGGGTCCATACCTAGAAGTGGAAATTCTGAGTCACATAGAAACTGTTTTTAACCATTTGAGTATCTGCCAGACTGTTTCCCAAAGCTACTCCATTTCAATATGAGCCCAACACTTGTCTGTGTGTTTCAATTTTTTATTACAGTCATTCTAATAGGTGTGATGCAGTTCCTCATTAGTTTAGATTTGCTTTTCCCTGATGGCTAATGACATTGATCATCTTTTCCTGTGATTACTGGCCATTTGTACATCTTTTCTATCTATTCAGATGCCTAGTGTTAGTGTGTTACTTGTCTATTACTAAGCTGTAATTGTGCTTTATATATTCGAGATGAAACTTTTTCAGTAGACACATAATTTGCAAAAGTTTTTTCATTCTGTTGTCTTGCTTCCTTGATAAGGCACAAAAACTTTAATTGGTTCATGTCTAGTTTATTTCTTGTTTGGCTGTTCCTACTTTTAATGTGATATCTAAGAAACCAAACCAAACCAAACCACTGCTGAGTCCAAGGTCCTAGAGATATAGAAGTGTATTTCTTTTGTGTTAAAATGTTACTGCTTACACTTAGTCTTTGTTCTCTTTTGAGTTAATATTTTATTTGACTGAAGTGAGTAAGCAAATTTGAAGGTGTTTTTGAAGAGGGTGGATAAACGGCATAGAGGGCACTCAAGAATAAATAAAAATATAAAGGAACATCACTTGAAACTTAAGAAAGGAGACAGAGAACCATCAGTCCATAACGACCAAAATACTCAAGTACATGGAGGAGATGAGATAGTCAAGATGACTATGGACAACTCTCCGCACCCCACACCCGATCTACAGGCAGTCATCCCGAGTCAGCCACCAATGTGCCTACTGAAGCCATCCAGTCCGCAGGGATGGCAAGTGAAGGACATTTCCATGCAGAAGAAACCCTAAGAACATGATTTGAGGGAGGATGTGGTGCATTTAAGGTGCATGCAGTCCCATCTGGTGGGTGTATGGTTGTGAAAGGGGAGAAGGCAGGAGGGTTAGGTGGGGAATGGAAGGGTGGGCCAAAGACCATCTTTTAGTCAGCTCAGGCTGCCGTAACAAAATGCTCCAGACCAACATGAGGGATGTGGAATAGCACACGTTTATTTCTCACAGTTATGGAGGATGGGAGTCAAACCAGGAAAATGGTCCTCGGTGTGCAAAACCCCTCCTTGGTGGACACGGTAGGGAGCTCAGCCTTCCATCTGATCTGAACAATCAGTCCTTATGCATATTTCCTTTGTTTCTATTTCCTGGTAAGATTTCTCTTGAATAAAGTTTTGTTTTAGCGAAGAAAAAACAGAGAAAGAAGGACTGAAAGGGAGGGAGAGAGGGAAGGAAGGAAAGAGAAGGAAAGGAGGGAGGGAAAGAGGAGGAAGGAAGCAAAGGCAGTGAGAGAACTACAAATCTGGTGCAACAGCCTCATTTTTCTGATATAGAGGTCGAGAAAGTAAACTCATCTGTGTTTCTGGCTTTGTTTTGATTTGTACATTGGATGTGTCCTTAAACTGAATTGTAATTTTTATGTGAGTTCTGAACTAGAACTAAAAGAATGACAAAGAAATGATTTTCTTCTGAAAGCTGAACTTTCAGGTCAGTGACATTGGCATTGGGCACTAGGCAAGCAGGAAAGGAAGAGGCAAGCGTGTGGAGTTGCTTTGCTTCCTCAAGCAGATGCAACCAGGGAACGTGGAACTGGAAGCTGCCATTTGCTGATGTGACGCAATGGGCAAGTCCTGATTTCTGGTGATTTATGTTTATGTGTTCAGGATTTACACACATCCTTGGAAACAGACCTCTGGCAGCCAACCCTCCAGCCCTGACCAGTCTCTGCTGGCTCAGACTGGGAGAGGCAGGAGAGAGAAGAGATAAAAATTTAAGGATACTTGCATTGGTTTTCCCCCTGGCACTAATGTTCTCAGGCTGCTGGGTGCGGGTCTCCCTGTCTTAGTTGCCTAGATTGATAGAATGAACTATCCTGGGCTGGTGGCTTAAACAACAGATATTTATTTCTCACATTTCTAGAGGCTAGAAGTCCCAATTGTGAGCAGGGCTGCTTCTCTGGAGGTCTTTTTCCTTGGCTTGCACACTGGCACCTGCTCACTGTGGCCTTACAGAGCCTTTCTTCTACGTGTGTGCATTCCTGGTATCTTTCCCTCTTCCTATAAGAGCACCAATCCTATTGGATTAGGACCCACCCTTACTGTTTCCTTTAGTCTTCGTCTCCTAGTCAAAAGGCCCATTTCCTAACACAGTCCCACTAGAGCTAGGGCTTCTGCACATGAATTCCAGGAGGGCATATTTTACCCCATGGCATTCCCTTACTCCCTGAAGTACGGGTACTGTGGGTAGAGGCCTTCTCTCACGCCTCTCTTCCTGTGTTCCTGGGGTTGGACCTGGCAGAGTTCTCAGTGACTCAATAGCCCCAAGCATTGGCTGGGAACAAATGGGCTGCAGAGAGCACTTTCCCTCTGATTTGCACATTGAGGTGTGAAGTCCTCAAAACCCAACAAAGGCCAAGGAAAGTGCTGCGATCTAATATGACTCTTGGGAAACTCTGCCTTGTGGATTTACATTAACCTGGACCGAAACTCTAATTCTGTTTGGACAATTTCCTTGCTTCATTCGCTCCATCCTTTCTCTCACCCTTGCTGCAGCCCTCAGGTTTTCTGGTCTCAGGTTAACCATGGAAGTCCGCTTTTAGGCTCTGACTCAGCCCCGTGCATGGGTCACTGCATTTCCTGCCAATACAGAATGACCTGCCATATCCTCCTGGCTCTTCTCACCCCACCCCAACTTCTTCAGTGTGGTCCAATTCTCACGTGTAGTGGATGCTGTCACATGTGCCCCATCCCCCTTTGAGGACAGGGCACTCCTCCCTTTGTGAGTGTTGCCTCTTGAAGCTCTTACTTCAGAGCCCTTCTCTAGGCACTGCCCTGGACTGCAGGGGCTGCTTTACCGACAGGGCATCCAAGACTGAGTGGCTTCTCTGTAGGAGTTAGGATACAAAGGCACAGCCTTCCTGCTGCTATTGGGCATATTTGGCTATTTTGGCATAGTCATCCCAGATCAAGTTCCTATTAAACTGGTGGAAGCCTTTGCTGCTACTTTCCTCTCTGCTCATTCCTGCCCCCTTAATTCTCACAGGGGCTAAACCTGAAAACATTCCCCGAACGAATTCCTGTGCTCAGGTGTTCATCTCCAAGACCATCTCTGGAAACATCTCTGGAAAACTGACTCAAGTTTCCAGGTTACCTGCCCCTGGGGAGTTAGCCATTGGAGTCCTGGTAAGTCTGGATGTCTCCATCTTCATCATTACTTCCATTTTATTGACGGAGGAACTAAGGCTCAGAAAGGAGGACATAATAACAGGCCTGATGCCATCCATGCCATTAGTAGCTGAGCCAGCTGGAAGGTACAGTCCCCGGAGTGCATGTAACTCCTTAGTAGTTTGGTTTGTTAGTTGCCTCACCATATGACACTGTGAATGCCTGATGGTAAATGTAAGCCAGGTGGTTCCAAATATGGGAGGAGACCCCCCTCTATCCCTTTGTACTCTCTGGTGGGGAAATCTGTGCCATCAACAGTCCTTTTGCTAACCTTTGTACTCTTTCCTACCAGGAAAGCTTTTCATCTGATTTGGTTGGAGTTCCTTTGGTTGCTAGGAACTAAAACTCATTTAGCATAATTAGCTCAGATAAGCTCTCATTACCTAAGGAAAGTTCAATAAAAGTGCCTGAGTTTAAGAGCTGGATTCTAGGTGGCTTCTGGAAGTATTTTTCTTTCATTTTCCTTTTGAGAAGTAGTATTGCCTGATGGCAAAAGCAAGGACCAAGGAGCCAGCTGTTACAGTTTATTTTTACTTACTCATTTATTATTTATTTATTTATTTTTTGGTACCGGGGATCGAACTCGGGTCCTTGCGCTTGCAAGGCAGGTGGTGGAATCACTGAGCTAAATCCCCAGCCCTGTTACAGTTTAGATCTAAAATGTCCTCCCAAAGTCTCATGTGTCCAAAGATGGTGCTTTGGAAGGTGACTAGATCATGGGGGCTCTAACCTTAGCGGTGGATTAATCCACTGAAGAGATTATAGTTTAATGGCATTACTGAAAGATAATAGCAACTTAGGAGGAAGGGCCTAGCTGAAGGCAATGGATCATAGAGGCGTGACCTTGGGAGCTGAATCTGGTCTCTGGTCCCTCTGGTTCATTCCTGCTCTTTGCTTGTTGGCTGCCATGAAGTGAGCAGCTTTTCTCTGCTGTGCTGTTCTGTTACGTTTCTGCCTTGAAGCCAGCCAACCATGTACTATACTCTATGAAACCAAGAACCAAAATAAATCAAAATAAATCCTCTAAGTTGTGTATGTCAGCGACTTGGTCCCAGTGACAAAGTGCTAATTAGTTTATACTACGGCTTTACCGTGAGTCATCTTGGGTACCACTTGTCCTGGGTTTTTGTAAAATGAGGATAATCATAGTATCCTGTATCATAGGATTATTATGAGAAATACATAAGTCATTTATAATGTAAAGATTTAGCGCAGCATTTGGAATATATTATGTACTATAGGTCAGTTTTGGGTCGGGGATTTAGTTCAGTGGTTCTGCCAGCTGCCTCCCAAGCGCAAGGTACTGAGTTCAATCCCCAGTATCAGAAAAAAAAAAAAAAAAGATTTGTTTTATCCCTTGTTCATTGTCAGCAGGATGAAGTGGACAAGATTTTGTCCATTTTTGCTTTTGTATCTGTTGTTCTCTTTCCTAGCCAACTCCTGTGGTCCTTATGGCTCAGGCATGCGCATGATCCATTTTACACTTGCCAACTTAGTTTTCAGCTCAAGGATCCATTCCTTTATTTGTACCTCTTGGTTTGGTGTTCCTATAAGGTGGGATCTGATTGTTCCCTATTCATTTTCGGGGGGGCCCAGTTAGTTAAGAAAAATTAGTTGGTCCTACTCAAATCGAGCACTCTTCACCCCAAGCCCAGTCATCTGAGACTGGGAGAACAGAGATAACCAATTCCCTCTCCACTCAATAGCCACGGGGGTGGGAGCACAAAAGAGCCCAGGAGGGACAAAAAACGATGCACATTGTGCCTTCCTTCATAACAACTCTAATCCTTTGACTTTTCTATCATGGCTGTCACTGTACCACATGTTGAAAGAGTAATGTCTTTTAGTGGCTTTTTTTCTTCTCTACCTCCTGAACAACTTGTATTTGATTTTCTTTCTAGCCACTCCCCTGTATTTCCTTGAAATTCCTATTTATCTCCAGGAAACAAAATTTGCAGCCAACTACTTAATCCTTTTTCTCCTTGGATTCTCTGAATCAGTGAACCGTCGCCTATAAAATCTCCCCACTTGTTTTCCACGTTGGTAACCATTTTTATGTTCTTTTTGCCATATTCTTCAGCTTTTCCATTGCTCTAGTTCTTATCATCTGTGTTAGATTGTAAGCTTCTACACAGAGAAAATATTTCACCAAGTGAATAAACAGAACTGTGTGACCATTGACAAGGAGAGGAAAGTGTCATGGGATTCATATTTCTATACAGCAAGGAATGCATTTTAATGTATGGTTTTACTCATAATGTAACTAACTCTTCCCACAAAAAGAGTTCTAAAGCTCTTGCTCCTTTTGGTGCTATGACTGACTTCTGAGGCTAGGATATAAGAGCCAGTCAGCTTCCACCTGGCTCTTCTCAGAACATTTCCTCTTGAAGCTATACTGTGAGGAAGCCCAGGTCACAGGGAGCCATGTGGAACTGTTGGGGCCAAGAGTGCCAAGTATCAGCCCTCATCAATCAACAGTGGGTATGTGAAGGAAGAAGCCTTCATTATGACTCCTTTGCACTATCCAGTGCACTGGAGACCCCACATAACAAGCCGCCCAGCGGAGCTGGCTACATCACAGCAGTGGCGACTCAGTGGGGGTCTCTGCTTATGTCCTTTACTCTTATTTCTGATCTCAAAGATGGGCAAACACTACTGTTGCAGAACATATATGAGTTACACGTCGTCATCTTGTGGTCTCAGTATGAGGCACATTGATGGGTGTACCACCTTTCTGTCCCCTGGGAATATGGCACTGGGGCCATACCCCATCTTCTCTGCCATTTCCTCTGTCAGGCCTTCAGGTAATTTATTTGATCTCATGGGGATTTGTAAATCTTGGCCAAGAAAATTACAGACTTTGTGATGAACAGACGTGATCCTCTCAAAGCTCATCCTGTGCAGCATTATCTTCTTGATTCAGGGTTTTTGCTCCATATATTCTTTTGTTGTGAGAAAAGAAAATGGCAAATCCATCCTGAGGGAGGTAATGTCTACTGTGAGGTATAAGGACAAACTGTACTAATAAACTGTGTTGTCCTTATTACTCCATCTATGTAATTCAGTCCAACAAAAAGGACAATGTTAACTGCAGGGGTGGGAGGAGAGGACTGAAGTCACCTGGAGAAAATGCTCCAGAAGATGTCTGTTTTTGTGAGTGGGTAGATCTTACAAAGATGAATACAGAAAACCCCAGCAGCAGTCTTCTTAGTAAACAAAGGTTGACTAGAACTTGTTAATAGTTCTCCTCAACAGAATCACAGAATATTAGCCCAACAAGAACCCTCTGGTCTCCTTAAAATAATCAGGCCAGTGAGTGGTACGATCTGCCTCAAGTCACATGGACAATCAGGAATAAGCTGCAGCCACAACCTCCTGACTTCAATCTTATGTCTCTGGGTTCTAAATGTAACCCTATTAAATTGCTGACTTTATCCTAACCATTTTCTATGTCTTAATTTGGGGGGTAAATGACATTTTGACTGAGTCTCTCAAAAGGCAGCTGGATTTCTACGTTGGGGTCGGTGGAATGATTTTCCTTGCTGACATTATTCCAGGAGGACAGGAAATATTATTCACCATGAAATTATGGTCAAGGTGACTTTTCAAAAAGTAAAATTCTATGGTGCCATAGAATCTCATAGGTGTCCTAATATTCATTATGCTGTAGTTATTAATTAGGCATCAGTCTTTGAGGTCAGACTTCATTTCCTGTGAGGTAGTAATATGGCATTCATATTCACCATTGGGCCCTAGTTTGGTGTTTCCATGTGCTAAGTACCTAACACACACTTATGGAGTATGTGTGTACAGATGAGTTGCTCTCCCTTATTTGGTCTAAAATGTTTCAAATGGCTTTCCATGTTCTACTGCCCTGAAAGACCTACCAGCACTCCGTTTCCCCTGTGATCTGACTTCTGCTTACTGTCATGAAGATAATAAGCCACAGTACCCTGTGGGGTGGTTATTGTTCAGGGCCAGATGAAAAAAACTCAGGCTCAGAAAAAATAAGCCACTTGCACAGCTAACAGCAAAACTAGAACTAGAACATATCTCAGCTCTTTCTGTACAGTGCTATGAATTGCTTAGCACCACACCCTGTGGTTACCTGTCAAGCAAGCCCCAGAACTATCCTGAGGCTGGGAGTACAGAGAGTACAAATGCATGTGCACAGTTACGGTGTTTGGCCCATGTCTTGAACTGGAAGTTCTACCATAGCGTTGGTGTACCCTCTCACTCTCGCGTGCAAGTATAACCAGGCCCAACCCTGCTTGGCTTCTGAGATCAGACCAGATCAGGTGCGTTCAGGGTGGTGTGGCCATAGACTGCCCTCTTACTATTACCAAGTGTAGCACAGGAAGTGCTGGGCTTGTGGACCTTACCTTGCATACTTAGTAGGTGATTTTCCTAAGCAGATGCTAGAACCTGGCAGTGAATGACTGCATCTCAGATCTCGGAGATACATTTGGAGAGAAACTGAGTTTATAGAAAGATTAAACTTATCCTCAAACCTCATATAGAGCACAGGTTCCACGTTAGTTACCATATTTTTAGGATCTCTTTTCTTCCTTTTGTCTTTCCATCACCACTAAAAGTGAGCATACAAAGTTGATTAAGAAAATCTGCGTTCTTCTAGGAGTTCTCTGATAGTTTGGTTCATCACTGCCTTTACTCGTTGGAAAACCTGTTAGTAACTTCTGGTTACTTGTTGCTCAGCCTAGGGATGTCCAAAGTTGAATGAACATACTCTGGGCATTATGCAAGACAATCCACCGGGTGAAAGGGGAAAACAGACTTACATGTTTAGCTCATTTGTTTCCTAATTTCTGTGTTGTGTGTTTATGACATTCCACGTGGTAATTCAGTAATCTGTCTAACAGTAGTACACACACATATGTGCATATAATATGTCCTTAATTTTTCTTTTATTTTAGTAATAGGAATTCCTTATCAAAATAATGGGAACCATAGTTTAAGGAAAAAGGAAAGCCATGCTGTGAAAATAGAACCACATTTTTTTTTTTGGTACTGGGGATCGAACTCGGGACCTTGCGATTGTGAGGCAGGAAGCAGAATCTCTGAGCTAAATCCCCAACCAAACTACTTATCTTTTTATATTTTTGTTTTCTGCTCAGAAAGCTATGGGCTCCTTACCGTGGCAGTTTCTGGATATAATCTCTCTGGGCCTGAGTGCCCTAAAGGTACAATGCAGACATTTCCTCCTTCTCCCTGATGCCTCCGTCCCTTCACCGTTCCCTTAGACATTTGGAAAGAGCCAAGAAGCCAAGAGAAATGAGAGGAAAGGGTCTCTCTCCTTGCTTTTGCTGACTCCTGCCCACATAGACACACAGAGATAGCCTAGTGTCTTTCTTCGTCCCAATTCTAGCATCCCCCTTTTCCAGCTCCTGGGAAATTGTGCTTCAATTTTTCCCCCCAAATAAACCAGAATAATGAGAATCAGTCTAAAATCACAAACTACTAACCTCCTTGTTTATTCTGATTTGAAGAATCCTACTGTCTCTAAATAATCCCTCTTTGATTGGAAAAGGTGAACACAGCCTGCAAAAGGTCATAGGAGATTTCCTAAGGATACTTCCCGACCAGAAAAGCCATTTAAGATTAATCTGGCAGGGAAAGCTATGTTTTGGAGGAACTCAGTCACAGTCCAGGGACCGAAGCCTCAGGCGGCTGGCCTTTTTGGCCGTTCTCCACATGCAGTATTCCACAGCAGCCCAGGGAGCCGGCCCAGCAGAGGTCCTGCCCTGGGAGCTAAGCGCTCAGCTAAACCTATTCCTCCATCTGCGCTGAACGCCTTGTGCCTCCTTTCAGCAAGGCACGTATAAGTCTTCCTAGCCTGCAAAAGTCCAGGTACAGTATTTGGTCATATACTTCTAATTAAGGAATAATCCCTAATGGCACATAAAAATACTGCCACTTTAGAGTATTGGTCCTTTTTTCTTTTAATTGCATTCCTCAGAAATTATCTATTTTCATTTTCATGCTAGCATTTTGGGTACAACTAAGCCTAGGATGCTTGTGACACCACCGCCACCCCACCCAACACATGTGCACACATACACCAACCCTTCATACTCTCAAATCTTCTGAGAACTTCCTGATTCTTGCTTGGTTCGGATTTTACTCAACAGTATCCATAGTGAAATTAGACACGAGAAGTACAGGGTTAAATGTGAACAAGGCCCTCTTAAGTGACCGTTCCATAGGAGACTGATTGTTTAAAATACATGAGGCTAAAGTCTACATTCCCTGATTTGACTGATTTTAGGGTGTTTACACTTTTCAGAGCTAGTTCCAGCCTCACCCTGAGGCTGAAGGTTACAAATTCTCAAATTCACCTGATTCTAACTCTGTCAGAATCTGTTACCACAGGTGACTCACTGAACTTCTTGGAAAAAAATTTTAGACTAGGAAATTTTTCATTAGCAAGTAATTTTGCCGGTCCATTTCTGCACATGGCATCACAGACTGTAGCATTCATCCAGGAAACACACTGGGGTGTGGATCCAAAACCTGAGGCTAGAAGAGAAAGCCAGAGCAGGGTGCTGTGAATCTGTTCCCTTTTATGGGCACGATGCTGCACAAGCAGACCCTGTCCTACCTCCTGAGTCTTCCGGGAAGACAGCCACTCTAGAAGTAGCTCTCTATTTTGTTGGTGATGGCTTTTTTTTTTTTTTTTTTTTTTTTTTTTGGTGGGGGTTGATGGCAGGAAGTCCTGTTAAGTCAGTGGCCAGACCAGGGCCTTAGTAAGGTATAGTTGTTAGTGTTTTTTTTTTTTTTTTTTTTTTTTTTTGGTACTGGGAATTCAACTCAGGTCCTTGAGCTTGTGAGGCAGGTGGCAGAAACACTGAGCCAAATCCCTGGCCCTGTTTGTTTGTTTTTGACACAGGGTCTCATTATGTAGCTCAGATTAGCCTTGAACTCACTATGTAGCACAGGTTGGCTACACAGCAGTCCTCCTGCCTCAGCCTCCTGACTGCTGGGATTAGAGGCATGCAGCACTAGGCCCTGCTTCACTCCTCCTATATTTGATGACACCTTTCATTGGCAGGGGATTTCTTTGCTAATCAAAACTTTCATATTGCAATTTTGTAAGCAACATTCTCTGAGTGCCTACTATGTGCCAGGCACTGAGAGCTGCATCTGTGTTGTCTCTTTCAGTCCTAATCAACCCCTGAGGGAAGTGCTATTCTTATCTTCCTTTTGCAAATGAGGAAGCTAAGTTCAGATAGGTTAGGTAGCTTGCTCTAAATCAAATAACAAACTAGTGGCACCATATAGATTTGATTTTTTTCTAGACCGGGACTCTCTGGGCCTCCTTTGCAGCTATTCTAATGGGCTGCCTCTGGTTTAGGGTCCATTTCTGGTCTACAGAATCCTTTATTAGAGGGAAGGGCTATTTGCTAGCCTCTGGATCATAGGATTGGATGTCCCTTATTGAATTGTCCCTGTTTGGCTGTTTAAACCAATAATTCGTTTTGAGAAGCCCCCAAATACACTGTTCACTGAGTATCGAAGGTAAATAATTGTGGTTGGGGATTTCTTTTTTCTTTTCTTTTTCTTTTTTTTTTTTTTTTTGTACCAGGGATCAAACTTGGGAACCTTGCCCTTGCAAGGCAGGTGGCAGAACCACTGAGCTAAATCCCCCACCCCGTGTTGGGATGTTTAAAGCAAGGATTTAATCATGGGCTGGAATAGCTGACGAAAGGCCACTGTGCTCTCTCTGTCTGCGGGGCAGAGATCTCCAAAGCCAGATGGCCTTGTTCTGGGCCCTGAACTCTCTTGTCCCAATTTCCTGTGCTCACCTGTCACCTCCTGCATCTTGTGCCTTCCACTGCAGCTTCTGATACCCAGGGAAGGCACGTAGGATGAGGCGGTCACTCCAAAGGCCCATCTATGACCCACACTTACCTGTGCATTCCGATTAGCAGGCTTTCCTTCCTGTCACTTTAGCAAAATGCTCTGGGATTTTAAATCTTCCCAACCTTTGGTGGTTGAAGTAGGAACATTATTGCTTTTCTATTTGTGTAGGATAAATAGGAAATAATTTTATCAGCAGTAAGTTGAGTAACCCTTATCTGAAATCCTTAGAAGAAGTGTTTTGATTTTTTTTGCCTTTTGGAATACTTACATGGGAATGGGACCTAAGTCTAAACACGAAATTCAATTGCTTCATCTATACTTTATACACAGACCCCGAAGGTAATCTTTTACATTTTCAGTGCACCTGCACTTTGACTATGACTTATCACATGAAATCTGGTATGGAATTTTCCACTTGCAAGGTCATGCTGGAACTTAAAACAGTTTTGAACAAAAAAAGAAGTTTTGGATTTTGGAGCATTTTGGATGTCAGGTTTTCAGATTAAAAACGCTCAATCTATTTTAAAGTGAATGTGCATATAAATTTTTGTATACAGACCTTAAGACTTGGCCAATATATGTAATATGAAGAATTATGGTGAGCCTGGAATTTGTTTTTACTTTCTGAAGGAGTGCATGCTTTTTCTACATGCTGCTCTTTACATGAGATATGTGCTGTGCATCTTTATCCCTCCAGTTACCTTTTCTTACCAGTGCAGCTAGAACAACCTTTCTAAAATGCATACGTTGTATCACCCCTTGTAAGACTTCAGTAACTGGACGAAACACGCAAAAGTGTTAAGAAGAGGGCTGGGGATTTAGCTCAGTGAGGCCACTGCTGGCCTTGCAGGCACAAGGTCCTGAGTTCCATCCCCAATACCAAAAAAGAAAGAAAAAAAGTGATAACAAGACTTTCTGAGGAGGTTTGAGAATGTAGCTCAGTCATACAGCACTTACCCAGCATGCCCAAGGCCCTGGGTTCACTTCCCAGCACTGCGAAGAGAAAGAAATACAGGTTGTCCAGGCCCCACGACTCTTCAGCCATTATTCCTTTCTACTTCCTCTAACATCCAAGTCTTGGCATGTGCTGCTCTCTCTGCCTCTAGCACACTGTTTCACCCTTCCCAAGCCACACCGTTCTTTGCCGGCTTCGTATTCATCTTTTTCCTACCTTCCTTCAATCCCCGATCCCCATAAAATGAGGACATAGCCCTGCGATGTGCTCCCCTCTCATCCCTTAGCATCATTTATCATAGTTGCATTTATTTGGCATCTTTTCCACTGGCTCTATGAGGGCAGAGGATGGGCCCATGTTATGCCCCGCTACATCCCACTGAGGAACATAGGATGTGGCACACAGTGGCACTCAGTAGATATTTATTGAATGACTAAATGTATCGATGATACCTCCGAAATCTTCTGGATTGCTTGTTAAAACTGATTACAAGCAACTCAGAACTACTGGTGCATGAACCAGTCATCCCCATAGGTGTTCCTTTTCTTGATCCAGGGGAGGTAGCCACACTGCCATCTGCAAGCCTTTTACTACTGAAGCTCTTTGCATTACCCAGAGGGAGGTAGCCACCTTCTTGCAAACTCTGAGCCACATAGTTAGGTAACTCTTCTAAGCCAGGGGGTTCTTAAAACATGACTGTCTTGGGTCCTGTGATTTAAAGCATCAAGTTTAAGTAAAACTGATGCGCATGTGTTTATCTCCTTAACCATAGGTTCAGAAGCTCTCCTTTGGCATAAAGTTTGGCTAGTTCTAGGAATTAGTTTCCAGAGGCAAATCTGCTCATACTTTACACAGATATAGGATCTCAAACTGGTTCCATTATGGCAGTGGTTTTCAAATTTTATTTTTGAACCCCTTCACTTTCCCACCCTAGGAGACATTTGGTAATAACTGGAGTCACTTTTGATTGCTACCATTTGGGAGGGGATTCCACAGGCCACTAGTGGATTGGTACCAGAGATGCCGCTAAATGTTCCATGATGCATAGAGACTTCCCACAAACAAAAATTGACCTGGTGCAGATATCAATAGTGCCAACTTAAAGAAGTCTTGAGTTGAGGCGACATTCTGTACATACTTGAGCTCATAGAACCAGGCCCTATTTGTCTGTGCTTTCCAACATCTATGGGAACAAAGCAGAAAATAAGTTGGAACACTGTAAGATGGCTGGGGCTTTTCCTCTGCCTGACATACAAAAGAAAGATGCATATTCTATGTCTCAAGTAGAAGAGTTCAATCTGTGCAGTTTTCATAGGTAGATTCTTGTCATAGATCAATGAAACCTATGGAGATCTCATAATGCAGGACATTTAACATGGAATTGAACAGATTCTTTGGTGTGAAAGAGTTTCAGTGAAATCAAAACCATATTTGTTTTTCACATAAAGAATGTTCAGACCATTTTCTTTTCCTAACAATATAACTCTGGGGACAAAATATCCATTTGAATTGCAAGTGAAATTTAAACTGCATCTTTTCTACATAGACATTCCAGTGTATTTATACGTAACCCATAAAGGCATGATGTTACAAAACACAGTTGTATATTAATGAAGCCATATGGCATCAAATTTTCCAATTTATAGACAACTTTGTATTTACATAACAAATTATTAAATCAACCATTTTTCTGGTTTATAAAAGGTCACTGAAGTACACACACAGTGTGTATAAAGCAGATAAGTCTGATATACATATTTACAGTAGGTACAAATTAATCTTTCGTTTGAAGATATTATACATATTTACAGTAGGTACAAATTAATCTTTCGGTTTTGAAGATAATGTTTTATATATATATATATATATTTTTTTTTTTTCTGTATCAGACTTCCCACTGATAGTAGGATATACCATGCTTCAGTTGTTTATTGCTTTTCGGCTCACTGATTTAATAGTCACTTTTGTGTTGCTTACACATAGGAATTACTAATGTCCTTATTTCTTTGGCTAATGCAAATATGAGAAAGTAAATGAAAGAAAAAGGTAAACTAATTCAGTATTATAGTTGTGGTTGGTTGATATCTTTTGTTCATATCCCCAAATGAATCAAGTAACACACGACTCGTTTCATGCATATGCCACGGAAGCATCTTGTGTCTTGCATCGTATCATTTGGGCGTAACTAGGTAAAGTAAACAAGATTTTGAATTTTAAGTAAGGTCTAGAATCTTTGCTTTCTTTTCAGAAAGAACAAAGCCACAAACATCTTGAGTGTCTTAGATTTTAAAATCCTAGTGCAAAATTGTTTGTGACTTGCCAGGGAACTCTGCAAATTGATACCAAAGTTGATATCATGGTCTGAAACGAAAAAGCAATCAACTCATGTGAATCTTCATGAAACGTACAGAATGTGAAATAACAGCCCTCTGCTCCTCCCGTAATTCTGCTGCTTCATTTTTAAGTAAGAAAGCAATGTTTACTTAAAAAACAGACAGAGCAAAAGTAGGGGTCTAAATAAGACTTCACGAGGCCTGTGATATCACGAGAGAGGAATGTTTTTCTTAAAGCATTTTCATTCATAATGTGACTGAAAAGTACAAACCAAAAATGTTCCTTTAAATAAATAAAAACCATGGGCTGCTTTTAATACTACAAACAAGACAAGCCACACAAAAGCTGCACAGTTAATATTCACTCGTTGGAAAGACTCTAAAAACTACCGAGATACGTAGTTTATTCTTCGTGTGCTTTCTAAGGCTGTTAGGGACACAAAACGAAATTAGATTTCCTTTTTCCAGCAGGAACTATTATGCTCTTTAAAGGACCAAAAAAAAAAAAAAAATGTCATTCTGTTCCCATTCTCGGATTTGTTTTTTTAAAAAGTTTATTTGAGAGAATAAAAAATGTACTAACATAGAAGGGCTAGCCTTCATTTAAAAAAATGAATTGGCTTCAATACAAAGAGAAAGAAATGGCTTTCTGGGCAGAATTGAAGTATGAGTGACCAGTTTTTAATTATAAAGACGGTGCAACATCTAAAAAATGTTAACGCACTCCATAACCTAAACTGCAAACAGTATTTACATGAACTGCTTACATGAACCATTTAACTGTGAGAGGGAAAAGACCTCACGTGGACTGAGACAGCTACACCTAGCACTCACAGCAAAGCCATCTGCAGCCAGTTAAGTCCTGGGCAGATACATACTTTACACGGTCTAGGGCTGTAAAGCGTACAGTGCTGGGGAAGCACAAACCAAATGCGCTCAAAATAACAAGAAGAAGGTTTGGTTGCCGCAAACTCATTCTGAAGACAGAAAGGCAAAGGCCAAAAACATCTTCATATATCAACACCGGACACAGGCACAGACACATCCAACACACAGACACACACATGCACCTGTCTGGAAGTAAACACACTGTGCAGACAAACAGTAGAAAAGCAGGTTGATGCAAAAAAAAAAAAAAGAACATTCATGGTTTAAATGTATCAAATATATGAACTTACAACAAAAGTGTGTCAACTAAACTACATAAACCTTTACCTCCATGACTACCTGAGGGGCCAGGCAGTGGCCCAGGAATCCAGAAAGACAGAGTGAACCCACCCCTGAAGGCAGAGTTCCTGCTCTAGGCCACGAATCCAAGTGTGCCCAGTTCACTCCCTCGGGCTTGAGGGTAGGGGTGAAGAGGGTACAGAAGGAACAGAGGGACACAGAGGACCCGTGAGAAGAAGTAAGAACTGTTGCTATCGGAAGTGAGCCCAGGCAGCATGCTCTGTGCTGTGGCCCCAAGAAACTAACTTGAGCAATGACCTGGGTCTCCTTTTTCCTGAGTGACTGGGACTCTGCTATACGATGGGCTAAGGAGTTGGGGCGGGGGAAGCAGAGGGAGAACAGCGGTGGGAAGCTGTGGCCTCCAGAGCCAGGTATATTATTGGTTATTGGAAAGCTTAGTCTGCCGAGGGAGCTCCAGGCTAGGGACAGGCAGGGCTTGAAGTGATTCGCGGGGAGGAGGCTGGTGGTTCCAAGAAAAAGGGACAACAGACACTTTTTTTCTTTTGATGGTCGTACACTGAGGTTAGGCGGGTGGCCTGCAACTTCCCTTATCTGCCTTGGGGTAGCGTTACGCCACCACCAGGAAAAATTGTGGAAAAAAGATGGAAAATGATGTTGTGCTGCGATTCTTATTAATTACATTGTACTTTACAACGGCTCACAGTTTTAGGTTTGTATACTTGTGGTATTTTCTCTCTAGATTTGTTTCACATTTTTTCTTAATATAATATAAATAATTTGGTTAATAGATTTAACCTGCATATTACAGCCACATTAATATATATATATATATCTATATATAAGAATCTGTTAATGGTATAAATAATTCTTTAAATAAAATAAATCTGATATGTTATATAATACTGATAAAAAATTAGCATCACTAATAATTTTGTAAGCCACCTTAACTTCTGGGTTAAGTAATAACGATGAATGGGTATGAAATTTGCTTTGATGATTTCTTTTTATTTTTGCCACTACAAAGAAACTGAACTACAATCCCCCTTAGCTCTGATAATGTTTCAAAGTGGGGCTTTTGCTTCTGTGTGTGGAAATAGAAATTTTACCTTGCCAGATATCATTTGCAAAAAAAAAAAAAAAAAACCAAAAAAATAGTGGGGCTTTTGCTTCTGTGTGTGGAAATAGAAATTTTACCTTGCCAGATATCATTTGCAAAAAAAAAAAAAAAAAACCCCAAAAAACAAAAAACCAGCAAACCTTAGTTCGGAATATCGATGGTGGGATGATGACCTAGCTTGACAGGTGGCTATGAGATACTAACTATAGAACTGGCTGAGTAAAATATCCCATCTAAGTTTTTTTTTTTTTTTATAAAACTTATTCTATTTTAAAACTTAGGTAAAAAAAATATGCAACAAATGGTTGCAGTTTCTGAATTCTTAATTTAGACCTGTGAGCCCTCATCCCTTTAGAAATCTGCACAGTTGCCATTTCCTATCTACCCAAAATTGAGTCCAGAGCCGCCAGGCAAGGTTCATTCCCAATAGATGTTATAAGTGGACACTCAGCGGTGTGTAGTGTTATGTCATAATTCAGGTATTACATCATCGTGCCTCTTCTCTGCTGTTAGATACAAAAACAGCATCTTTTACATTATCATAGAAAAGCATTTAGGTTGTATTTTTATTTATCACTTTACACTGGTAGTCTCTGGTAGGTGTACTCCATAGAAACCAAAGAATTTTGTACACTATTTCTTTGTACAATAAAAGATAAAGTGTGCATTAGGTACGCTTGTACATGACAATATTGTACAATATTTACATTTTTTATATCACCATGAAATTCTGTATTTTCTATGTACAACATTGAAAACTCTTCAGAAACATTTGGACTAGTTCTTTAATCACAATTTTAGTGTCATAGAAAAAGAGTTGCTCAGTAATCGCTCGAGCATGGAATGATCTCATCATACAGGGATTCTGATGGGTTTCTCCAGCATTCATTATCTTTTCTCATCAAAAAACTTGGGTCTCACTGTTTCTTTTAGCACTCTGTTGTGGTGGTAGCTATCTGCCGTAGTTGAAATATTGATATAACAGCGGCCATATCAATACTTATACACAGGTACATCTGCGCACGTCCCTTTGACAAACACTGCACACTAACAGAGCAGTCTCTGTTATCTGGAGATCTTCCTCCTCTTGGGCTTGGGTGGTCTCATTTGTCTGTCTCCCTGTGGGATTTGGTGAACCTGGAAATAAAAAGGTAGATGAAACCAGTAACAACAGAGGTTGAAATCCAAAACAGCATATGACTTCTGGTATAGAAACAGGCTTTTACTCTCAATCACGATATCCTGAGGCATTTAATTTTCTACCAAGACCTCAGTGTGCTCACAATCGGTGCAAAAGATGAAGAACACTAGAAACTGATAAGCAGAGAGACACTCCGGGGACTTCAGTAAACAGTGGAGCACAAGGATGAGGTATGATAGGTCTGCTGCAGCAGGCGCAGCACAGGTTTTCCACCCCTGAACTAGAGGAAACCAGTTTTGGGGAATGCAATGTACATTTGCTACTCCACTGTACATTTAAGATGAAAAGAAAGCCTTTCTTGCCAGATATCCTAGATGGCCAGTGTCGCTGGAGCCTGGAAAAGTGGGTTAATACATACCAGACATGTTTTCTTTTCTACTTTATCACCCTGTTTCTTTTACAGCTACCAAGAAGTGTCAAAGATCACACGAACATGCACACACAGCTCAGCCCAAAGATGTCTGTTTGTGAAAATAATAAGGACAGAATGTGGGATACCACTACCATCTGTTGGAAGGTCTGAGCTTGCATAGGCCGGAAGAGCACTTAATACATCTTTATATAACAATGCAGGGACCAGCAGCATTTAAGGCCATGCATCAGTTTGAGCAGGGGTTAAGCAGCATCACAGCATTAGATAGCAGATGATTTTGAGGGGCAGGAAGCAGGTGACTGTGACACAGCTACTGATAGGAGGGAGTAAGGAAAAGACCCATGAATGACAGCATAGACCCTAGGCAGTGTTATGGCAAATGCTTCACAACCAGTATTTGGACACAAGGTCGAATTTCCGAATTCTTGTGGTGTAAATTACTTCCACCATGATCAATTTCAACCTATCAGTGTGATATCACAGAATTTAGAGCTAGGAAGAAATATATGTAGTTAGCTCTTGAGATCCACTACAAGTTGGCTTAGTCATACAATTTTTTTTTTTTTGGTACCAGGGATTGAATGGGTCCTCCTGCTTGTGAGGCGCGTGGCATCAGTTATACATTTTAAAATCCATGTTTAGGGCCTGCAGTGCAGCTTGGTAGGATAGTGCTTCCTAAGAATGTATGAGGCTCTGGGTTCAACCTTTAGTAACACAAAACACACACACACACTCGTGTGTGCACACACACAGCTTAGATCAATACTCTTTAGTCGAATGCAAGAGGCTTTTGAAAAATAATACTTAAAAAATTTAAATAATATTCATGAATTTCTCAAACTGGCTCTTCCTCCCAAGTCTCTCCATATATATTTAAAACAAAATACTATAACTGAAAGCTAAAACTGAAGGTTTTTAATAATTGAGGAAAGAAATCTTTATCCAGACTGCAAACTATTGTAGTAACCTGTGGACAATATGCAGCCTAAAAAGTTATTTTGTCTAGCCATATGGCCTTTTAATATTTTTAAAATAGTTGCAATAATGAGAAATGTTACTTCTAGATTTCTGACTTCATAGGAAAAATGGGGAGATCTTGCAACACCAGTACAATTTTCCACATGGCTAAGATCTCCTGATGCATGAAAAGAGGACTTCTTTCATTGGTGTTTTTTTGTTTGTTTATTTGTTTTTGAGACAGGGTCTCACTATGTAGTTCAGACTGCTCTGGAACTCACTGTGCAGCCCAGGCTGGTCTCAAACTCACAGCAATTCTCCTGCCTCAGCCTCCTGAGTGCTGGGATTAATGGCATGCACCACCACGCCCAGCAAGAGGACCTTCTTTTGAAGAGAGCATGTGTCTCCAGGAGAGAGCACATATCCCTGGAGAGAGCTGGCTTCCAGGGGAGAACCCATGATCTTTATTACTCTTGACTGCCTGTTGGTTACAAAGGCCAAAATACCTGAGGCAGACAATAGTGGGATTATGAACAAATCCATTTTCTCTTTTTCCTGGGGACACACTGTAAACTACATTTCCTAGTCCAGTTGAGTTAAGAAGACCATATAATTGGCCAGGACAGTGGAGAATCAAAAGAAATGCTAAATCTCCAGGCCTGACCCATAGGAACTATGCTGAAAGTCCTCTACAAATAAGCTTTTCTTTCACATGCTGGCTGGATGCAAAGACTGTACAGAGTACTCTGAGGTCATGAGGAACGGTGCGTACTAGACATAGAAAGGATGTGGCCTCCTTCCTCAACCAGCAGTAGGCTCAGGGAGCAAGGCCCTTGATGTGTTGAATTCTTAAAATTGGGAAGTGGGAAACAGCCCATTGCCAAGTGCATCGTTGTTGGCTTTTCTCAGTCCTCCTTTTGAATTCCTGTTGCTGTCAGACTTGACCCACTTTGCTTCTGAAATTATTTGTGTGGCCCCAGAAGACATTAGAAATTTTGTTTTTTGAGACAAGGTCTCACTATGTAGTTGAGGTTGACCTGGAACTCACTATGTAGCCCAGGCTGGTCTCGAACTCACAGCGATCCTCCTGCCTCAGTCTCCTGAGTGCTGGAATTACAAGGGTGTGCCACCACAGCCAGCTGACATTAGAGATTTTAATCCTTATTTTAAGCCTTCCTGTAACTCTGTCAGGAAGTTTAATGTCTCAAGGCCTCAACCTACTGATCTGCCAAATACTGTGTTGATTGCAAAATCTCTAATTTCCATATTAATCCCAACATTTTGAGAATTTCTATCTTCCCTCTATTATTCAAGAGCCATTGGACGGGTTGTAGGAATGTGGATTACTTTATTCACTGAAGGTGTCAAGTAAAATAAATCATTGCTACACTGGTTTTTACATCACTCATATTTTTGTAGAGATTTCTAAAATTATATTTGAATGTTTACATGGGTCAATGTGTGAATTAGAGGATAATGATTCAACTTCTCACATTCAACATTATTATATGTACAATTCAATAAAGATGTAAGGAAAACATAGATCATACTTCTTTAAAACCTGAGCTTACAGCTGATAATTTAACAGCAAAATTTTGTGCTAAATATTTTATTTTTAGGAAAAGAGTGGAAATGTAACCATGTCTGTATAGTCTTGATCTTGATTCAACTTTTCAATTTCACTTTTTTCCAATGGATGGAGTGAGATTTGCATCACTGAATATTTAGGTAATAATAAAGACTACTGCTATTTACAAAATCAGACAAAGAAAGCTGTGGTTTGAACTTTAGTACATTGTTGCTTATATTTTAAAATAATATAATATAAAAAACACTGTATTTTTTCAGAAAAAAACATAGCTACCACTGCTACATTATTTTTTCTTAAATGACTTTGAATCTTTCTGGATAAGAGTCTTTTTCTTAGCCCAGTAATTTGGTACCACTACGTGAGCTGCTTGACAATATTCAAGAGACTGCCCAGAAAGTATAATACAATTTATTTTCAAAGAAACACAGTATAATGGAAAAATAAATTAACTTACACCCCCAGACATTCTGTCCAGTTCACTCATGGCCTCATGTAAAGCAGCTTCTAAATGGTTATTTAGCTTTCCACTTCTGAAATTAATGAAAACAACACACCAGATTAATATATTAAAGAAACAAAATCTCAGTTTAATTTCCTAATCAGAAAACAAAAGTACCAATTCCACCAGAGAAAGCCAATTTCTATTCACATTTGAAAAAATTCAGATGACAAAACATCACTCTGGGATTTCCACCACTGAATACTAATGATTAAAATCACAAAACTAATAAAAAATTGAACATATGAAGTGGGGGAAAATAGATCGTTTCCCTCTCCACATGCTTTTTCCACAATCTGGTGACTTTGGAAGAAAGCTGAGCCAGGGGTCTCTTTTGCCACCAATGCAGCTCGTTCTCCTGAATCCAGCCTGTCTTTCCTAGTTTCTTGTCCAGCTCTCTCTCCCTCCCAGGATCGATCTCGAAGGGTGGAGGGGGGTGCGAATTTCAGGCTCTAGCCACTAGGGAGCGCCCTCTGCCCTCTCTGGAGCATCCTGGTTTCTAGAATTGAACAACTAAAGACTGAAATTCTGGTGCGCTTTCCAGGCAGGAAACAGCTAACTGACTTGCTACACTTGAGCCTCCCAGCCTGACCTCCATCACATTTCCCCACGAAATAAAATGCTACAACTCAAAACAGATGAAGAAGGGTGGTCTTATGGTGGTCTTACCACTTCTTTGACCTTTTCTCTGCATTCACCATGCCATTGAACATATTTGGCTTGAATAACACACTATATATATATCACTTTTGAAACTTAGACCTATAACATTGCTATACTAATTACTAACTATCTTTGTGGCTATATACCCTTTGCCCATCCTGTTAACTTGTTTTTTCTCCTTTATGCATATTAACTACTGCCCATATATTCCAAATACTAAGGTGATTCATTTCATTTATCTGTCAGGACACTTACTAGGAAGGCCACAGAGGTAAGCCTGTCATCATAGGCTGTTACCATGACTAAGAATTAAGTTCTATGTCAGCATCTGCACAAAGACTGGAAATTTGCAGTTGTGAGAGAATTCGGCTCACAGTCCCCTTTAATTTGGTGAACACAGTGTTTAAAAACATTTGGAACTTCTGGCGATTGCCTTTACATGTAGCCTTTCGGTTCACCAAAGCCCTCACTGGGTTTTATCCTCAATAAGACATGATGGGAGAATTTATATTCTCCTCTTATTTCCACCTCTGAGCATTACATTTTTAGGCAAACCAGAAAAGCAGTGTATGTTTGTTGCATAAAAATATCTGTCCAAAGCTAGGATGGATGATCCTGTTTTGGAAAACATATATATATATATATATACATGTTTAGGCAGAGTGGGTAAAATTAATCATATGAAAATGCATATAATCATAGAACAATTTAATAACATTACCATTAAGACTATGAAAATGTTTCAACATTAACTTGAATGAAAGTTAGAATTTTAGGAACTTTGACTTTTTGTTCTTCAATAAGATATTTTAAATGTCTATAAAACCTTACATTAATTTAGGTGAAATTAGTACAATATAATGTCTTGACTTTAATACACTTAAAACAGCTAAGAGAGGAAGAAATTACTACTTTTGGGAGAGAGAATAAAAATACGGAAGTGGATCATGGAATCGTGCACATCATGAGAATCACGAGGCAAGGACAGACTTTCCCAGATGGCAAATCTGCAGACCGATTTTCACACCAACCAGCCAGGTCAAGGAAGAATGACCTTAGAAAAGGAAGTAAACTGCTCATGAAATGAGCATGGTTAAAACTTAGTCGTCCAATCTAAAGGGCCTTCCCGTAGAGTTTTCTCTACTATTTTGTATTCCCCACTGACATTTAATAATAAACATTTTTACTAATGGACACTTTAAAACCTACTTGATTAAGCAATAAGGTGTTCATATAATCACATTTCTAATTATTAATGGAGATAACTGCCACTTTTCATCTTCATTGCCTGTATTGTCACACATTATCCTTATCTTCACTCATTTTTTTTAAGCCAGGTACAGATCTGTGAATGATACCAGAAATAAGGGGGAGTTGAGAAGCTGCATGTCAGTCGACATTGTCAGTTTAGAATGACTGCAACTCACTTCAGGTGAAGAGAACCAGATAGAGGGAGATCTGAAAGTAGAAAACCCTAGAATCTAAAAATGTAGTCCATAGAGAAAGTATGTAGACTTTAGTAAATGTAGCAATGTAAGTATCCTTTTTGGCTTTATATTGAAATTGTGACATTTTACCACTTAACAATTCTCAGGCTTATAAAAAAATCAGGTTACCAAAAAGTGTGTATATACAGACAGATTTGACTTTCCTGTAAATGAAAATCATAGCATATCTAAAAGATGAAGAATCCTTTCTTTAATAAAGTGATTTCTGCATTTAAGTACAAAATTACTGAGTAATGTGTTAAATAAACATTGCTAATTCTTATGTGATTAGGATGTAATTAGTACACCAGTTTAAAGATATTTATTTATATTATACAGTTTGATTTAAGATGTCAAGGATTAAAATGACTACGCAACTTTTAAATATTGAATATGGTGGTGGAATGTTTTAACCAGCATAAATAACATAATTTTGTTTCTTTTACCTGTGTTTATAATGAAAACAGCCGTTTACTTAATATCATTTGCCTGTTAAAACTTTCTCTACACTATCTCTAACAAACCTAAAGTATGAATTAAAATGCCTACTGTGGAAATGAAAGGTTTAGGTTGCAAGAGATTAAGCAACATAACCAGGGACTTGTAGCTAGGATGTGCCAGAAATCAAACACCATCTTAATATTTTTTGTTCCAAATGCAACTACCTTCCTTTTTCAGCCTTTTCGTCTTTTCCTCTTTCTCTGTCTACAAATCTGTGCCATCTCAAAAATTCTCCGTTATTACTTAAGAACTTTTCACATGGGTAAAAAGGAGAACAAATATTCCTATACCTGATTTTTCTACGCTCAGTCCCTCCTCAATCCACGACCACTTTGGACACCCATCATGGACTGGAAACTTTTCACTAAGGTACATGTGCCTCCGATAGTCTCATCCAATGTCGATTTTTCAGTTCTTGTCTTACTGAATAAGAAAACGCCTTGTCTTTGATCAAAATTTTCAATCTTTTTCTTCTAAACCCTGAGGCCTTCCTCTGGTTCTCTGCATCTTTTCTGATCACGCTTCACATCTCCATCATTCTACTCAATGTTCAGTTTTCCTGGCATTCAATTTCTCGCCTGCCATTCTTCAAGCTGGTCAAAGCATCTCAGCGTGACTGCAGCTGTTTTGCATTGCCAAAACTCTCTTCTCTCAGGTTCGGGTTTGTGTGTCCAGCTATTCCCAGGCACTCCAACTGCACTCGTCAGCTTTTCCTTGTATTCTCCACTGGAGACAGTTTTCCTATCACTTACCAAGCCAACCAAGCTAAAACCAGAGAGTTGTCCTTGATTATCCATCGGCCCTCACATTCTGATCAATCACCCTGTTCTGTCAATTTTACCTCCCGGTTTTTCATGACTGCTTTCCTTCTCTTCAGTTTTCTTAAAATTCACCCTCCTATATATACCTATTGAAAGTAAAAGTCCAGCCGCCTGCTCCTTCCGTCCCTTAGAAGATAAAGATCTTATTGGCCCTGTCTAAGTCCTTCATGGTTTACTCTGTTTATTCTTCTGGCCATGCTCTTATAACTTCCTAGTTCTGATACTTTCACCCAAATCCAACTGCTGGTTCCATCTGAACACTATTTCTCCCCACCCTATCTTGGTCTGGCTAATAGCTACATAGCATGTAAGGCTTCTTGACTTATATATTGTCTTTTTCAAAAACCTGGATTTAATACCATTTTTACATGTTCCCCAAATACATTGCTATGTTTATATTTTAATTATTTATTTCTGAAATCTGTCTCTTTTACTAAAACATGAACTCCAGGGACTGTAGCACTGTGCCTGACACAGATTTTTTTTTCTAGATAATTCTCTTCAAATTGGGAATAAATGACTTTTTTATTTTATATCAGTTATGTAATTTCAACTAATTATTTAAGCTATTTGGATTTCAGTATCTTCATTTGTAAGTGAGCTCAGTTAATTATGGCCCATTTTATGAATGGGAGAATAAAATAATGGTCTTGAAATTACATGTGCATTCTACAGGCCATCTTCAAGGAGGTCAGTCTATTCAGACAATGGTATGATAAATATAGCTCTTTTTTTTTTTTGGTTAACATTTGTTTCACATTTTCTTCTTTTACCTTTCCAATCTATACTCTGAGTTTATGGCTATCACCAGAATGCCTTTTGATGGCGCCCACAAACAGTAAACTGGCTTTGAAAAAACAATTTTAAATCTTGTGGTTTGTTATTCATTACCTTTCCGAAACTGCTAAGTAGAAAATGCATGGGAAAATAATTCAATTCATTTTGAGGCAATTTATCTAAATACTTGGAATAGTTATCTCATTTCTATGTCATCAACTCTGTTTTGCCTGTAATCCAAGTAACTGGCATGTTTCAGTGGTGGAAACATTTTGGAAAATTTTTATACCAAAGAAATACACACTGTTGGGTAATCTACAGCAACTGGTTCACAGCATATTTGTGATGTAGGTATTTCTAAATTTCCCTTCTTTTATCCGGACTTCTTATTAGTTTTACTAGCTTTGTCCTACCTTAACCTCTGCAGAGGAAGGGTCACTTCAGTCAGCATAGAGGGGACCTGTATCTTGGTGTTTCCTCATGGGGTATACAAGGAAGTAACTGGCCATTCACTTAGACCTCACTCCTAGTGTCCACACGCTACCTTCTAAAGAGTCTGGACACAGGTGTACAGGACTCGCCCTATGGTTGTCATCTTCTTGTGAGACAGACTATCTATGGAGATGAACGTTCTCCCTGAGATGTGTTGACTTAAAATTTCACCTCTTGAAAATATCACAAAGGGAAAAGGGTGCCCATTAATACATATTACTGGCATCATTTAGGCTTTTTATGTAAGATATGCTAACTATTCTAATCTCTTATTTTACAAATCTTTGATGTGTAAATACATGTTAAAGTGATGTTTTAAAAGAGACAATAAGATACAAAAAGACTGAGCCTAGGTGTTAATATTTGGGGGAATCAATGTAAGGGTTATTTTACAAATAAATAAAAATTAATATGTAACTCTTGGTTGTTTGATACTATATAAATCATATAAACTGAATGGGTCTATTAATAATATATTTTCAAATAATATATGTATATAAAGCACATTTGTAGTTCTCTACATTAATATGAATAGCTGTGATACATGAAATTGCACCGTATAATAGCAAAGATGGTTTCTAATATTATCTACTTATCTGTACTACATTGTACTCAGAAAATAAATATCCAGAAAAGCCTGATAATGGGCTAAAGTTCAACTTCTTATAAAGAAGACCTATTTAAAAGTCTACTCCTCTGCTGCCACCAATATTTGTGAGCGAGCACCAGTTTGGCTAAATGGTTAATCTGCCAAATTTACACCTGTACAACTAGGTATTATTTGTCCCACCCCCTAAGTATTCGAATTACAAATGATAGGCTCAGAGTAGATTTAATTGCCATTTAAATAACTAATAATGCTATTTCCCCCTAAATGAGAGGGATAGGGTTAGAGAGAGTAAGGAAAGACCTGATGAAGAAGTACCACCCCCCCTCCCAGAGTAGACATAAATTAACATACTTTTGTAATATAGCTAGTTTGGCTTCTCCATAGTGGTCCTCTTTGGTGATAATACTGACCGTACAGAGGCAGGTCACAACATAGATCAAATCAATGAGATTTTATTGTTCCTTGGAAGGAAAACAAGTTATATTCTTGAGAAACAAAATAGAAAAAACAAATGCTTACTTTCTGTTTCTTTTCCGGGCTCGGCTGTAGGCTTCCAAACCTTCTGTTAGTGTCTTCAACTTCTCGGACTCCACCTGAGTGAAGGTATGAAGACCAAACCACATTACCCAGACCTGTAATTGTTAAACATGGGTTTTCACTTTCCTGCTGTACGAGCAGGTGCACCGGGGGAGGGAGCTTTAACCTTCACTGCCCTGTCAAATTTTCTGTCCTTGCTCAGAGGTTGATTCCGTGGCTCCAAACTGCAGCATCAGTAGAAATGAAAGACTGGCTTCGAAACTGTCAACATTTGAAAATAAAATCTGGGGAACAAAACTTAGTATTAAAATGACTTTCATTTCACAAAATTATACAAATCAGAAACCCTGGTTTACTTTCTCTACTGCCTGATGCTTAGCAACCGCACGTCAGCGTTCCTTTAAGGAAAGATAGGAGCTGAGATTAGGGAAGAGGGTGGGCTTTATGGTCAAGAGATTGGAGTTTGGGTCTTAGCTCTTCACTTCTTAGCATGAGTCAAACATTTAACTTTTCTGAGACTCAGTTTCCTCTACTTTAAAATGAGGACAATAACACCTACATTCCTGCTAGGCTTGTTGCGAGCATTAAGATGTGACATCATTTTGAACACAAACCTTGCCTGGAGCAACCATTATTATTTAGGATGCGGTATTCTCTGCAGAGGCGAGGAAGCAAATGGGGCAGCTGGCCAAGGATGGTCTGTGCTGGTGTGGGAGGAGGGTGTTATTAATAAAGCCTTATGGCCATGTCCCCTCTCCTGCCCTGCTTTATCACTGCTGATTTGTGTAAAGTGCTACCTTTCCGCTGTTAAGAATGGTGGGGTAGTGATAGGCATACACAAAGCAGCCTTTATGCCCCACTTCTACCTATCCAGTGACCTCTATCATGGTTCTCGAAGTTGCTCTCTCTCTCTCTCTCTCTCTCTCTCTCTCTCTTTCTCTCAACAATAGCTACGTGGGAAAACTTGTATGTCACTTGTGAATAAAAGGACTGTTAGAAAACTATTCTATTTTTATTGACCTGTAAAAAAAATTGATCTAAGTACAAACAGTGTTGCTTGCTGTGTAAACACAGCTTTAAGGTAAATATCCAAGCCATCTGTTATTCCAGTTTCTCCTCCTTATTCCTAAGCCACTTTTATGTAAAAATTCAGAGCTCATAAAAATACCTGAGAAAGAAAATAAATACTAATAAGCAAGGAAATTATGAACTCTTGTCTTTAAATCTTCATGTCCGACCCATAAACATCATTTATAGGTAATTCCTCTGTGATCCTTTCAAATCTAGTAAGATTAATACAGTGTTTTCATTACGTATGAATACAAGCATTTCTAATGGTTCATTCAGGTGAAAAATCAAACAGTGGAAATTTTTTTCTTTTAATTGTTTGTACTTTGTCCTAAAGAATTCAAATGTTTCATATGCACAAGTTCATTTGGGATATCTGATCCATTGTGAGCCAGAACAAGGGACAACTTTGTTCTGTATAATACCTCACATAAAGAAAAATATCCTCCTACTGGATGACTAAAAAAGCTTAAGTAAGCAGAATACATCCCTATGTTGTTATAAAAAACAAAAAGATCCCAGATATATTTTTGCATTTCATGTTAGAAATGAAGTTTCATCTTGTGTTCTCTCAAATGTAGGGATATGAAAGATGTTTTGTTATTATACTTATGTAATCAATGACTAATTCCACCGATATTTAAATCATCGCTTTGTATGCAGAAAGGGAGCTGTCCTGTAACTTAAAGTTATATTAGATATAAACTGGTGCAATGAGAGATATTTAAAAGGTATTGATCAGGCCACAGAACGCAGGTTCACAGTGAAACAAAGCAAGACACAACAATGAGAACGTATCCTCTTGGTCTTAATGTTAAAAACTATTAGGAGAAACTATTTCTTTTTTTAAGTCTTCCAGTTTTATTTTTAATTAAATAAGGAATAAGGGACAGTAAAAGTGTTTCTTGTGTATTTTTATGTAAAAGGCACTGTTTTATCATTTAATATGATAGTACTACCAAATAGTATTATTTTTCTTCTACAGATGAAACTCTGAGCTTTAGTTAACATGGCCAGAATTAAAACTCAGCTCTAGTTCCAAAATACTTAACTTCTTTCTACGATAACAACTGCAATATTTTTAAATTATACAGTCATTTATATATGTAAATTATGTATAACACTTTACATAAATATATAATATCTATAACATTATATATGTGTTATACAAAAATTTATCCATATATAAAGTTATATATAAAATTATACACACACACAAAATATACACAGAGATGCACACTCAAAAATTAAACTGCTTAAAATCAAATTACAAGTTAACAGAAGGTTAAGCAATAACTTGTCCAAATTTATCTTCAAATTTTTTATGCTTAGATAATTTTCTAGTGATTTTTTTTTTCTGAACTAATTCTCTAGCATGGTTCTTCATTTAAATCTGCCTCTGAGGTTCTAAGGTAGTGTCATAATGAACTATATTATTTATAAAGGACTCAATAACCTTGAAAGACAAAGCAATGATAGTGCTTTCTGAAACTAAATATAAACAAGATACAAACCACTGTGGATTTCTGCTATGAGAAGATTATATCCAGAGGAAAATGTTTAATTATTTTCAGAATTTTAGTACTTTTCTATATGGTGTAATATATTTGAAGATTGTGTGTTGTTTCTGGGGAAATATTCATATGTTAAAACAATATTCAAGAACCTCTTTTAATGATACCTCAAAAAACTGGTATCAGAGAACAAAATAAATTCAATTTATCATCCAATGGAAATCATGTTTAATGATTTAATGAACATTCCCTTAGAAATTACTTAGTTAACGTGTGAGTCATAAAAATACTGAAAATCAAGTACACAAACGTAACATTAAAAAGGTCAAACATATACAAATATTTAAAAAAACTTACACTGAAGGAGCAAATAATTTAAGATACTCAATACTTTTACCTATAATTATTGGATTCTTATACATTTTTAAGCCAGAAGTTCTATAAATAATTTAATTGCTATCTTATTGAGAAATAGGGAGACAACTTCATAATTTATCTTTGGTCATAATCTGCCTACACAGTCTCATTAATTATTATCCAAATAATAATGATGCTACTTAATAGTAATGGCCATCATGACATAACTCTTTACATGTTATTTAAAATCTTAAAGATACCTGAAATGTATACGTATTTATAGTTCACATATTACTTTATATATGAAGACTCATATGTTGAATATTTTTGACATTTAAAATTTTTTTCACTCATTCAAATTCTTTAGATACAATAATTCTTTAACACAGTCTCACAGAGCACTCAATGGGGTTAGAAACAAACCCATAAATCCAGGCACAAATATATGGTAGAGGATAAAGAGCTTTTCTGAGCAAGGCTGAGTTTCCGGTTATTTATTTGGTTCACAAGGCACATATTAAACATTGGGTTACTTAACTTTATTTGGGGTCAGCAGAGCAGCTTAGAAGTAACAGAAGCTATGGCAAAAGAAGACACAAATCTTTCTGAAAGCCATACGAATCCTCTAAAATGAGGTATTGTACATGTTACAAGAATCTGGATCAATGATCTAGATCACTTTTGAATAGAACCAGTTCACTCGAGATGGTGTCAAAATTCCCTGCAGGCTTCATCCTGATAACACCTCTCTTTGTCAATTATTTGCTGCTACTTAGTGCTGGGGAAATCACAAAGGTCAAAGGCTAGAGCACCAGCTACATTACAGTCTTTATAACAGAGATAAGACAGCTGATCTCAAGCTTCCCTTTCAATTCTTCACTTGTCTTTCCATTCTGACAACGTTCTGTTGAGGGGAGCAGTACGGTGAAAAGAACACTAAACTTAGTGTTAGAAGCCCAGGGTTAGGGACTGTCTTCACTGCCTGTGATCATGCCCTGAGGTGTGCCACTTCTCTGAGCTTCAGTTCTCTCAGATAAAATGGGGATAGGCATGCACATTGTTATGGACCATTGAGAGGGTCTAAAAGAGACCATGAACGTGAGATGCTTAAAAAACACCTAAGTTCCCTGGTACCAAAAAAAAAAAAAATTTTTTTTAAAAAGTTTAAATGCTGAAGTATTCTTTCTCAAAATGTCACTAGTGGTAAGTGAAATCATTTTGGGTGGAACATGAACAACTTTTAAACATTTAAAATAGTTATATATTCATATAGATTTATATTAGAAAAATAGAAATGACATTATGCCTATGATGTCTCACATAGAATAAAAGTAAAGATGGCCTGAACAGTGCCTAGTAGATACATGCCCAATACATTTTTTTTTGGATGAATCAATTAGTAAATGAACTGAAAAAAAGTTTAAGAAACAGTAGTATTAGAAATATACAGCTTTAGCTGAAGTCTGGAAAATACAGATCTAAAGCAAAAAGCAAATATAAAGCATTTATTAAGATTATTGCTATCAAATATTTATTAAATAAATATTTAAAATAATCAAACTATTTCAAAAATAACATCTTTAAACTTAAAAAAATTCCTATTAACTTAAATGCAATACTTCAATGTTTTTGAAAGAATGAAAATTAGGATAAAAAGTCAATTCATTTGTGACAGAAAGGATAAACCCAATTTTCTAGCAATAGAACAATAGTATTCACTCATGGAGAAATTCCTTATTGAATCCTATTATTTTTTCATATGAACTAACAACATCCACATTATCACAGTGTCAGTCAGTGGCACCATCTGAAGTATTATTTTTGGTGTTTCCTTTCCTCCTTACTTTGGAAAGCAGTGTTTTTAAATGCTACAGAACTGTATTACAGTATAAAAGTGATAACAAATTCCATATCAATTTACAGTACATAAACAGAATGAAACATTTGGGTAAGCTTGAATTTCTAAGACTATAGTGTTTAAAAAGTTGGTGTCACAGAAGCATGTATTTGCCTCAGACTTGAAATTCTTTTTCTTTCTTTCCTTTTTCTTTTCTTTTCTAAGTACTGGGGGTGGAACTCTGGATGTTGCACTTGTGAGGCAGGCATAATGTCACTGAGTTATATCCCCAGCCCCTGAGACTTTTGTATTGACAAGCTGGTGCACTCTGTGCTGGATCTGCCACTTGTGTGAAGGGAGACACACCTCTACTCCTGTTGAATCTTGCGCAGAAACAAAAAGTTTCTGATATTCCACAATTGACTACAGTGAACCTTACAGTCTGACCCAGGCTTTCACTTAGTCTTGATATTCATATTTTTTTTGTCTTATTTCATTCTTATTTCTTACTATCTCTCAAATTTAGATCAGAAACTGACTTACTTGGCTTAGATTTTATCTTCCTTTTTACTTTCCAAAACCTAGTTTCCTTTTCAAGGAGATCCTTGTGCTGACAGAACATTGTTTCCCCTCCTACCACCAGCCAAAATGCAGCCTAAGTATTGAAGATATTGATTGAGTACAGAGAAGAAGGTTAATTTCCAATAGCAGTTAAGAAAATAGATAAGGCAAAGTGAATACATAAATAGTACTTTCAACAGAGTACCAAGGAACAAAAATTAGCTCACACTGATAACAAGCACAGAAAGAATATTCTTCAAAATAAAATGCTTAAACATCACAGGAGGCACAGCTCCCTGATTAGGTCCCTAGGCTCATCTTCTTAAGGTGATACACCAAGAATGCAAAGGAAGCCACGCCTGGTTATGTACCACATTATCAAAATGTTTGTGCACATGATACTGAAGTGATACACAAAAAAGCTTTCTACCTGAATAAATTTGGTTATGAGTTTAATGATGAATTTTGTCAGTTTTTGTAAACACTACTTGAAGTGCAATAGTATTACTACCCGCCAAATAAAATTACCATGTAGAAAAAAAGTCAACGTGTGATTCTAAGGAAAGGCACCAACTGTACAGGCTTTTTTGTGGATGTTTTCTTAGTGATTAGGAAATATCTCTCTACCAGTCCAAGAACCAAAGTTCTGTTGAAAAGAAACATCTTGTTGTTGGTTTGGTAATAAATCCTTTCTTAAATTCAGCTCAGGTCATAATAAATATTAAGTGTAAGAGCAATGAGGGGCTGGGGATGTAGCTCAGCAGTGCAGTGCCTGCCTGGCAAGCATGAGGCCCTGGGTTTGATTCCCAATACAGAGAAAAAAAAAAGTAAGAGGAATGAAATATTAATACCAATGGGATGACATTCAAAAAGTGAAAATGATTTATAAAGAAACAAAATAAGAATTTCACATTTTACTATTATTATGTGAGAGACAACTTTTTAAGGCTAATTTACACAAGATCAAAAGTGGCAGATAATTATGAAAAGTACTTTTGAAAGTATTTTCCTTACTTTAAAATAATCACTAAGACAAGTGCATAAAAATAAGCATTTCCCCTTATAGTTGTGTAGGCCTATAATCTTTGCAGTTTATGGCACATATATGTAAAACCAAAAGTAGCCATTTTCCTTTCTGCCAATTCCTATTAATATGCCAAGATCTGGAAAGGCACCTATCTGCCTAGGACTTTGTATTGGAATACAACACTGAGATTTTTTTCTTGCCCATTAAACCACAAACAATAGAGGCTCATGGTTTGGAAAGAAACTTGCATAAGTATAATTAGAGCAAATATAACTATCTCCCAGTGTACACATCATTACAAACCAATTACCAAGGGCAAAACAAATTAGGAGATGTCACTTCCTGAACAGTATAAGGCACACAGTCCCCCCTCCAGAGCTGACGCATACCTTTGATATTAGAACAGTAATATATCCATGATTCCCCACAGTTTTTCACAGACCGTTAAAAAAATATTTACTAATTAATTTTTGGTGTGTTGGGGTAAGGGAGGTAAGAATGTAGAGGTAGAAAGTTTTGGTTGATTTTTTTTTCTTTAGAAAGATTGAGAAAAGAGGGGCTTTCAAATTCACTCAACAAACTGAGTGCTTTAAAATGTTTCATTGTGGAACTTTTGCTTGAAATGAACAGCTCAGATATAGCAATTTGTATGTGATGTGCTGAACTATTCCATTCATCAAATATATTCCTTACGATCCTTTCATCCTGTTACGATTTATATGTATACATTTCCCCAAAGCCTCATGCAGTCACACGTGACTTTTTGGAGGTGGTTGGATCTAAGGTGTGTAATGCTGGAATTAAGGATATGATGCTGGGTTTAAGGGTGGCTCACCCTGGAGTGGGTGGCTCCACTAAAAAGGTGGGTAACTTGGAAAAGATAAGAGAGAAGTAGGCTGTTGATGTCTGCTTCTTTTTGCTACTTCACCACTTTGCTGCCTTCTGCCTGCCATGAACTGTCCTCTGCAATTCCTCTTGGCCATACCATCCTGCTTTGGAGCCAGCTGACTATGCACTGAAACTTCTACCAAGTGAAGCTAAAGTAAACCTTAGCTCATTTAATGTTGGGTGTTGGGTATTTTGTTTCTGCAACAAGAAAAGTAACCAAGACACATCCTCAACCTGAGTAGTAAATCCTCCACACATGGATAATGTGTAGATGAATAATATAGTAACAAAAGTCATTTCTCTCAATTCCATAATGGTGTCATCCTATTCAGCCATACAGAATAAGAATAAAGAGGCTAGTTTTCAGTGGGCCTCTTTTGTGTGCTTGTATAATCTATCTAGGGTATTTCATTTAATTCTTCAAACACCATTCTGAGTAGGAATTAACATTCCCAGAGAGGTGAGGAGCTTGTGGCTCCTGGGAGATTAATATAAACAAGGGCACTTACGCCACTGGAAGTGCTTGGATTAAGCTCACATCAGAACGCTCAGGGACAGGCCTCTTCCTGCCATACTTTGCTTTCTCTCTAGGTCTCTAGCATTTGATGCTTAGAAATCACACCTCTTAGGAAATCACCTCAGCAACTGCAGGATATTTCCAACGTGTTGTCAGTCATTCTGTTACATATTCTACCTCACTAAGGATTTAAAATGCCCTTCTAAGATCATAAACTGACAAAGTCATTTACCATAATGACCAGCAGAGCCTGCTAAAATATTAATGTAAGGACCATTAACATTAGGGATCAGAGTTCCAGTCACAGCACTGGCCTCTCTCAGGTTAGAGATTACTCGTGCAACATATAAACATGAATGGTGCCCAACTTGCTTTGAAACAGTAATCTGCAATCCTGTCAATCAATTATTTATATTTTCAGTTTTGCCTACTTCCAGAAAGAACGTGGAGTGGCTGGCTGAGAACAAAGACTATAAACTGAAAATAATAAATGACACATTGCCAGAGAAGGGGGAGCTAATAAAACTATTTCAAAACTTGTGTTAATGTAGATTTTATCTGGTTGGATCCGACTCAACTCTCAGATTACTTTAGTTTAGTGGACATAGGAACAGCATGAAAGCTAAGATGCTAAAAAGGTTTAAAATGAAAATGTATAAGAAATTGTCAAAGCTTTTCTTTTGAGATGCTACAAAGTTAAATACTAGGGAAATGATGCCACATTCCACTTTAGCAAGGTAGAATTAATAGCTTTTACTACAACAGATTGTTTATGAAGCTAGTCTGCCTTTCTCTCTAGAGTTTATTAAGTAAAAGGCATTTTAGTATAGAGAAGGGAAGCTGAGGCACTGCTTATCTTTTGAAAAGCAGAAATCTGGTTATTAATGCATAAGGCTTTGTTTATCTAACATCGTAGAGCACTAAGAGGTTCTAGATCAATAAGATTTTCATCAAATTAGGCTCATTTGAATAAAAGGACAAAATTTTAAAATGTTTTATTAGAGAGCTTTCTGAAATACATTATACTTTTTCTTACAAAGACACTGAACACAATTGAATCTTTTTTTGATGAGCCTTTGTCGCTAATGGTCAATTAGAGTCAGACAGACCTATTTGAAATTTCACCTTTTCTAGTATTATGAAATGAGAATATTGTTGGGCTCGCTAGGAATCATTAAATAAGGAAGCTCTCCCTTTGTTGTTTTGTGAACTATAGGCAAAAAAAGTTTTGATGAAGTAGTACTTTGGTTTTATGTGCAAAAATGAGGTGAGTCCTGAAGGACCCGAGGTTTGTAAAAACAGTAAGCGCCCTAGAGCTTTTAAGGCTGCTATACCTTGCTTTTTAATGGTAGTTAAATATTTCATGCATTGTCATTAATATTTTATTACATGTTTTCAGGTTTCACCTCAAAATGTGTGCCTTAAATTATATTTTCTGAATTCCTAAAAATACTTTTAGTGCATATTGATATGAAAGTTTTAATGTGAGCATGCAAAATTAAAATATCAGCCAATAGAAAAATTATTTGAATTTTCTGAAGTAATTTCATGTTCCCTTTCAGGAATTTAGCCATTGACTAAAATAAGGAAGAAGAGTCTGGATTTTAAAATATTTACTATTATTTTATTGTGAATAAAGTCTAGTTTGTTATTTAAAGCAAAATAAGTGTTTCTTGTACTCTTAATTTTTTTTTTTTAAAGAAAGTTTAACATCAGTGAGTAACTCAAATTCAGGAGTATGATAGCACAGACTGATCAGAAGATTCAGATCACTCTTTAATGTGAAATGTGCCAAAAGTACATGCCTTTATTCTCTTGAGGGTAGAAAAAGATAAAGCATTTAGGACAGAAAGAATGTTTTTAGGGAAGGGGCCATAATCTTTACTTTAGATAAGCTTTTTATAAAATGGCACATAAAAAAGACTTGATTGATGTGCACAGAGTTTGTAAAACAGTTTGGTGTGTACATTTTATATATGTAGAAGTTCTATTTATATCATAAAAGCCCACTTTTGCTGTTTCTAATTATTTCTTGAATAAGCTGTCAAAAATATTTATGTTTACCAAGCTAGAAAATGTTTGTATGGTCTCAAAAGTATAAAGAAAAAAATATGTTGAGAATAGGAATATGGAATTCATTTTCTTATCAAATGTAGAAACATTATACCCAGAGTGTATCCTGACAAGTATATATTAGACATTATAAGCAAAGGTTTAAGGACCTCCTGTTCCTCTGGAGAAAGACAATCCTTTTATTGTTTTGGCAAAAATGCTTTCGGTTTCCTGCCATTAAATTGAAGCGGCAGTAAAAATTCGAGCAAAGTTGAAACAGTTCTTTATATAATATATTCTTTAAAAGAAAAATATATACCTGTAAGAATAATTTTACCTAAGAAGATGAAAAATTATGTTTCTTCAACATATGAGGGGGAATGGGCATAATTATCTCCTGGTCAGATGTATATTTTTCTATTTTAAACATTCTGCCTATGCCTTGACTAGTGAGCCAATTTTACCATTTGAAAGGGGGACAGGAAGATCAGAAAACTCCTGCTAATTTCTTCTAAATTGAATGGTGGTTTCATGGAGAAGTTTTCATTTAATTTATAATGATCAGATTGTGTTAAGTAGAACCAGACCATGGGTTAAACGTTTCCACATGGTATAAAGGCACAGAAGTTTTCCTAAAGGAGACACAATTCTGAATTCAGACATTACCCGCTGCTTCCCCAAATGGCTACAGCTCCACCCAGATTTTCACCTCCTCCCCCGCTCTATGGGTTACATGTAAGCACACTACCCTCTGGCAATTCTTGTCGTCACCTGGGAGGGCCCCTACCTCTGCCACTCTTAGACCTCCACCAGCTACCGT